>NC_041402.2:137934524-138142024 GCF_900747795.2 Erpetoichthys calabaricus | reverse complement strand
AACACAAACAGAAAGAAGATGCTCGCGCAACAACAATCCTCACCCCCCCCCCCCCACACACACACACACACATCAATAAGAAGTGACATCCAAAGCCACATATCTAAAAGAAACGTCCATATTAAACATATGTCATCTCAACACCTTCACACTATGCAGCATAGGTGGATCTCCTTACAATAAAGCACTATTAACCGTTCAACTGCAGAAATGGCTCCATATTAACAGTGAGAGCGATCCTCCTTATTACTTAACCATATTTCGCACGCTGAGGAACAAACAAGTCATGAATACACGGTCACGGGTACAAAACGATTCGGATCGGATAACGGGACCAAACACACGAACACGAATGAAACAACAAAATACACGGGGGCGCATACAACGCGCTTCGGAAACTCCGGGAGAAAAAATGTCTCGGATCAAAAAACGCAAAGCTCAAGTAATCCCGTTACAGAGACGTGCCCAAATGGACAGACACAATGAACGTAGACGCATACAGCGCGCGTCTCAAAGTGCTGCATAGAAACAAGCACGATTTCAAAAGGAAGAGCTCGCGACTCAGACATACAAAAAAGGGAGCGAATAGACAGAATAAATGAACGAAGACGTGTACAACACGCATATGACCTGCCAGAAAAAAAGCAAGCAAGACTCCAAAAGCAGAAAGCTCAACTGACCGACATACAAAAACGGACAAGGCTCGATACAAACAATGCACGATGTAGACTGAAACAGACTTTTGGCAAAGCGGAGGCGAATCAATTAAAACTACAAAATAGCGCGTCACAAATAATGGACATGCAACAACGCGGCACTCAAACGCCACAAGCAAAACATGCCCGTCGCGGACATCAACGCAAGACAACGCCTTCAATAATGAGTCCACTATTGAGGAAAATTCATTGGGATTAATGAATGTCATTTGCAATCATTGTCATTCACTTAACTTTCCAGAAGAAACAACTGGCAATACAAATAATGAATTTACACGTTGTTGTCAAAAGGGGCAGATTAGACTGCTTCCTTTACATTCATATCCTGAATATCTACAGAAGCTTCTAACTAACGATGTGCCTGAAAGTAAAAACTTTATGAACTGCATTAGATCCTACAATAGTTCATTTGCTTTTGCATCTACCGGAGTACATATCAGGCCACCAAAAGGCAATGGCCCATACTGCTTTCGCATATGTGGTTAACAAAACGCACTATATTATGTCCAAAAAATATTAATGTTAATCACATTAATAACCAGGTCATTTCATTACTTCCTGGAGAGACACGGCTCTTTCTAAGCTCTGACAAAGTTGACTCTGATGACAACAATGAACATCTGAATTTCCCCTTAGAATATTTGAACACTATTAACCCAGACGGATGACCACAACACAACCTTACCCTTAAAAACGGTGTTATTCAAGCAACAGTTCTTACAGAATCACATGCTAACAATACTGTTCTCATTCCTAGAATTGACCTTACGAGTTCTGACCTGGATTTACCTTTTACATTGAAACGCCGACAGTTCCCCATTAAACCTGCATTTGCCATGACCATCAACAAATCACAAGGACAAGCCATGGACAAGGTTGGCATCTACCTCTCTGAACCCATTTTTGGACATGGACAACTTTATGTTGCCTTCTCACGTGTTCGACGTTCATCTGACGTTAAAGTTAGTTATAAATGATCCATGCCAAGGAAGACTCATTCAAAGACAAGACACCATCTTTACTACTAATGTTGTATACAAAGAAATATTCCAATAAAACATTACTCTATGCCAAACACTCTATTTTTTATTTATATAGGCATCATCCAAACCTGCACACTATTCTATATCTAATTCATACATCTCACTCTTTGTCATGCCCCAACGCCAGGGGTTGGCAAGCGAAGCGCCCTAGTTATATATATAAAAGACAGCAACACTCATAACAATGACAACACAATTACATTGACAATCATGTTACGTTATTTTTAAAATGTTTCCTTTTTTTTTTTCATAACCTCTTTAACACACTACTTCTCCGCTGCGAAGCGTGGGTATTTTGCTAGTATTCTTAGATTCTCCAAAATAATATCAAGTTATTTGAAAGTCCTCAAAAGTCCCACTGTTTACCACATTACTTTGTAATTTATTCCATGCATCTGTGGTCCTTTATGTGAAGGAAAACTTTTTAACATTTATGCAAGATTTCTCCTTGACAAGTTTCTAATTGTGTTCTCTTGTTCTTGTTGAATGATTAATTTAAAGTAACATCAGGGATCCACTTTACTAATTCCCTTAATGATTTTCGAGGGCAGGGTTGGGGGGCAACTGGAGCCTATTTCAGCAATCATCAAGCATATGAAAGAAGCAATACCTGGACAATCCATTAGGGATGCTCCTGTTAGGTTATTTTTAGGGTTGATAATGTTCACCAATTTTATGTTACTAGAACTGATTGATTCTTGTATTCTTTATCTTTTTTTAATTTTTTTAACACTCCTTCATAACCAGCCATGTAGAAGTCTTATGTTCTATAAGAAGGTGGTATTTTTATAATCAAACTGTAGGCCACAGGTGTTACTTGTTCATTTTTTATTAATTGAATGAATATCTGTGGGCCTGTTGTTCAATGACAATAAAAAAATACAAAAACAACGTGCAAAAATATTTACCCATAACAAATATGCCATAAAAGAAAAGTTCTTCATAGTTATTGTACAAGCCACAATTCTAATAAAGTGTTCATGATTCTCAAGGAGATGCTGACACATTTGGCTTTTAAGCTAACAAATCTTTTGTTTACTAAGCAGTACATGCAAATTCCTTTTTATCTGCTCTTTTTCTAATAAAAATGTGAGTTGCAATGCTAATAATAAGGGTTTTTAATGTAAAAAACAATATTCCTGCCTTCACCCTCTCATAAACCCTGACTGTCAGTTCTCTGTTTGCAGCAAGTTTTGGAGCAAAATGACATCTGGGTTTTGTCAAGTACCATAATACCTTGTTGTAAAGGAGCACAGCAACTATATTACCATAAAGCTTAGGAAGGTAGGTCTTAAGATCGTTTTTTGAGAGTGGCTAATTTACTGATCACGATCTGAGTTTTTTGGGGTTAAAATTAACTGATCTCCATTAGTGAATCGCTACTAAATAAATATTCTTCAAAATCTCTCTATACAGTATTCACATGGAACTCTTGTTAAATTTTAAAATTGTAGTAAAACTACAAAGAATTTAATTTATGTGATGTTTATAAATTTCAATCTATATGTGTAGCAAAATATTTCCCTTCATGTTTATGAGAAGGTGTATGTATGCTCTAAAGTGGGAATAGTGGGCCTGGTGGTGCAGCTTGTCAAATATTGTCTTTGGATTTGTTAATATATGATTACATCATGTTTATTGCCTTTATCATGAAAGACACACAGTGCTCAAGGAGCAGGACAGAGCTGAATTTGACTTTCAACTCTGTTTGATTTACCAATGAGCTCCTCTTGATATTTATTATCACAATTTTCCGCTGACCTAAGAGAAAAGGGGTCCCTGATACATCGGTGATGTACATTATCCAAGTAAGGAAAATGTTCTTGGAAATATTACTGTAAGTGATGAAGGAGTGAGAGCACAAGTGATGAAATGCTTTCTAACCCTTTATCACTAGCTAGCATCTCTTGATAAAAGTGTGATAACTACACATTCTGCTTGTTCAAAGGCTATTTTTCTGTGTGAAGTCAAATACATTGTCATGAACATTTAATATGTATGTGTAATGACCTTGCACACTCTGATTCAGTATATTTAGTTGTTGAAAAATATCAGATTAATATGCAAGTTAATGTTTCCAAGCCGCATCAGGAAAGTATTCTACATGTTGGTGATTTTCACAAAGGAGGACTGCATCAGTCTCCTCTCAGGTCATTGTCTTGGCTTTCAGAGGCCCCTCTTGTAAGCCAGTGCTCATTTAGAGAGGAGGAGCAAGTCCTAGAAAACAGTCCCATCTCTTCCATAAATGACAATATTATTTGGATGAGTTTTGGTTAAAGTTTACTGTGTGAACAACATCCTGCAAGACATGAAGACGTTCCTCAATCCATTTTGACACAAGTGCCTTGCAATTTACCATACAGTGAACGGGAATGGCATTTGGAGCTTTTCCCATAATAACAGCTCTGACTCATCTCCCAGTCAAAGCAGTTAATACAGCCATGCACTAAACCACTCAATGCCATTTGATTCAGTGTACTGATCAAATATTCAGAGAATTTGTTTTCTTGTTGCCTTGTGCTAATTGCTTTATAAAGCAGTATTCCCTCATAAAATCTTCCATAACTGATGAAATGGGTGTATGTGAACAACCATGCTTTGTTAGCTACATGGGATCTTGTAGCCAGCTGTAAACTAAAATACAGACTGTCTCTGAACTTTCATGAATTTTACTTGACACATCATTGACTGTCTCACTAGTATGTTGGGTCAAAGTGGTATTGCATCATTTTTTTTTCTTGAGCTGCCTTATTATTAGAAAGTACAAGACCAGAAACTAAACTGTCATGCCACCCAGGAATGGTCGTCTACAGCTTAAAAGTTATTGACTGCCTGTTGAGCTTCTTGTCTTTTCACTGGAAAAATTCCATTGATATAGATGTTTTACCAGGGTGTTTTTTGTACAAGTATCTGAATAGTTTAGATGACTCAAACACTAATTTGAGAGTGTTTCAAGGAGAAAGAAAATGAATTTGGGAACATCATATCTGCCCTTCCTCTTACCATGTATTGAAGCTGTACTTAATTTATGTAAGGTCATATTTTCAAATGTAGTGCAGATTTTCTCACTAATCTCTTTAGCAAATGAACTGTCCTTTATCCAACTGCTTTTTCAAAAATGTATCCCTTACTTCCCCAAAAGTAATATGAACTGGGGGCTATTTTAGCTTGCTAATTACCCAATCGCTTTGCTTATTGGACTAATAGGTAACGTTAAAGCACATGCTCAGGAATAGCAGACTACTGATGCATATGTGATCAAAGTTCATATGGTATCCCTAGGGTATAACTACATTAAGATAGGACTTCTTTCATGAAACAAATGAAGAACATTTTGAGTTACAATTTAAGACATTTTAAAAATTTGAATAATTTATTTTTTTAAGAACACCAGTTTGAAAACCAGTGACTTTTAATATGGTTTTTTGTGCCCAGTGCAGCTACAAATTCATTGAAGAAGCTGGAAGACTAACTATGGGGAATGCAAAGTGATGTGGAGAGAAGTTTTAAATAATTTGGGTTTAGTTCAGTGATTCAGAGTTGCCTTTCCCCTTGTATCTTCCATGTAACAGATTCAGCCATATATACTGCCCAACAATTGGGTAAAATGAATTATAGCTTGGACATTCACTATGTCAGAAAACCCTTGGCGACGGTCAGAGTGGCACACACCAATGCAGAGGTACAATTAGAATGTTAAAAGGCAGTTTTTAAGCACCTTATGGGCTATCATTTATTTTGCTCTGACCTGGAGGAGAAATATTCTACTGGAACCCACTTTCTAAAGTGTTCCTTATTAAACAGTGTTACCTTGTATAAGTATAGTAGCTGGTTTAAGGCAGAAATGTCATTGTCAAAGGGTATTGCCACTAGTAACATCCATCCATCCATCCATTATCCAACCTGCTATATCCTAACTACAGGGTCAGGGGGGTCTGCTGGAGCAATCCCAGCCAACACAGGGCACAAGGAAGGAAACAAAAACCCCAGGCAGGGCGCCAGCCCACCGCAGGGCACACTAGTAATATGAGAAAAGAAAATTTCTTTATTGGCTTGAAGCTGATAGACCAGCCAAAGCTATGTGATAACAGTAAGGTTTTGCAGATACCCACTGTTCATAATTAATTAACTCAAGTCTAAGTGTTTGCAGAGTTGGCAGTCAATTCCAACAGTAAGCATACCTGTTACAGAGATAAAATGTATTTTTGAGCTTTAGCTTTTAAAGAGGAGAGGTTGTTTAAACATACAAAGCAAAGAATGTCCGGAATGCAAAGGAAATCAGCAAGTTTAGAGACTGCATTAACTAGTGACTAAACCACACATGTAAAAAAACATATTTACTATTACCTATCTTACTTTGTGTACACTGGCAACAGTCTGTCAAAAAGAAGAATACAACCTTCAGGTAACTGATAAATGTAGTGAAGGTGTTTCCTTTAATTTATCTACCTAATAGGGCAAAAGGAATTTTCAGAACAGCTTCATTATTTCTTGTTACAGATTCTATAAGTGCCCAGAAATACACACAAAGGATGCAACACTATTCCTAAATGAGAAATTCCTTTATTAACTATTTTGATTAAATCTCCAGTATCATTTGTAAACATGAAATCTGGTGACTGGGACAGTCATGGCATAAGATTTGCACCTTTGGTTACGAGCATTAAATATTTTGAACCATCAGTATACAGATATTCAGAATACAGTAGTTTACAGATACTTTAGTATGGTGAAGACCATCACTTGGATGTTTTTCATATTATTTGGCATTTAATATACGTTCCTTGGCACTCAGAGTGCCCCAGTCTCCTAACAGGTAGCATCTTCCAGGATGCTTTGGCCACAGATAGTCATGAGGTATTATTCTGTTCTCCTTTCAGACTTATAATGTGTCTTCACAATGTAAAGGCGAAGTACGGTGTAACTTTTGTGTCTTTAACAGGATGAAGATTCAAGTTGGCTTACCTCCTCTGCTAACTCCTCAGTCCCATAGGGAATTCTCAAATTCTTTACTTTTTTTATTCTAAATATGTAGAGAATCCATGAGAACTTTGCAAGAAATGTGTTCATGTTTTCTTTTTGTTCTTACTTTAGGCTATTCATACTTACGACAGTGTGCCTGAAATTCCCATTTATGCTCAGGTAGACAAGACTAAGAAGAAGAAGCATACCTCAACCTCAGATGCTGATGTCCATTACGCTGAGGTTCATGTGCTGAAGAGACGCAGTCACAGCACCAAGAGAGTTAAAGATTGGCAAAAGGACAATGCTACTGAATATGCAACTCTCCGTATCCCATCAGCAGACCCACCTCAGCTAGGAGGCAGACAAGCTCTAGATAACCATTCTAAGCAAGAAGATGCTGCAAAGCCCCCTGTACAACCCAGACATACTAGCAAAAAGTCACCTAGAAGGGAAGGCACAATGGGGCCACCTATATGCATGCCTACAGCTAATGATAAGCCACAAAGAAGTGGAGAGAGAGCGACACCTCCTACAGATCCTAGGCCACCTAGTTATAGACCACAAAGAAGAGGTGACATTCTAATGCCTCCCACAGAGCCTAAGCCCACTAATGACAGGTCCCACAGAAAATTAGAGACCTTGATGCCACCAGTAGCACCCATGTTAACAACTAACAAGCAACAGAGAAGAGCTGATGGGGTCATTACCAGTAAACATACTGAGACCATTAATGACAAGACTCAGAGAAGAGGAAACGCATTAGAAGAGCAGATACCTAGCCACAAGCTACAAAGAAGAAAGGAGGCTTTGATGCCTCCTACTGGACATAAACTAAATTACAACAGATCACAAAGACGAGATGAATCAACGATAACATCTGTACAACCCGTGCCAGCTAATGACGAGCTAAATACCAGAGCAGACATAAGGTTTCCTCCTGCAGAGCTCAGACCAGTGGTCAGTAGAACCCATAGCAGAGCAGGAAGGTGGATACCTTATGATGAAAACATGTCTCCAAAACATGCAGATCCAGCAGTGACTGGCAGCAGACCAGTACCATCCACAAGAACCATAAAGTCAAAATCAAATCTGGGAACTCTTGTATAATGACCACTTTCAATCAGGTGGTTAAGTTAGCTGTTCTCTTGTGGATGGGTCATCACCTGTGCACTATTTTTACAGATTAAACTTGTATCAAGCTTTAAGGCTATTAAAAAAAAGGAAAGGCAGAGGTCATAAATTCTAAAGCAGGGGTTCCCAAGTTCAGTCCTGAAGTACCACTGTGGCTGTGGGTTTTCATTCTAATCAGTTTCACAAGTAAATGGTTCAGTCTTATTTCTAAATCATCTAATTGTTTATTAGGTCTTTTCTCTTTTTTGCAATCAGAAATATGTACTGTCATATTTATATGTAAAAAAGCAAATATACTAGTTTTGCCATCTTTAAATGTTGAATTTCTTTTACCACATTCTTTTTAATTCACCCTTTCCTGTGGAGTTTAATTCCTTAATTTTATCTGAATACTGACAAATAGTGATGATCAGCACAGGCACAGGTGCAAATGGCGCAAAATACTAAAGAGAAGCAGCTACTTCAGTATAAAATTCACTTGTGAGCTAATTAATAGGAAAAGACTTAAATGACCAGGACATAAAAAAGAGAAAAAATCCCAAAAAGCAAAGAAAAATAATGAATAATGCCACACATACTGATGCTTCCTACATTAGCAAACCCATTTTGTAATTTCTGGATTTACACAAAAAAGTAAGAAACTGGGAAATAACAGCATGTTTAATAAAGGCAGGAGTCCAGTAAAAAGCGGGAGGACGGTGGGATGAACACCTGCAGTTAATCAGCTCTGTAGGACTGAACTTGAGAACCACTTAGCTAAACTTTTATTACTAATTAGCATATAAATTAATGTAACATTGACATAGAGTCTCGACTTTAACATTCAGTGTGATTTGCACCTTTTTCTGAACCACTCATCACTAATCACCAATATCTAAATATAATTAAAGGAGCAAACTTCACAGAAATAAGGAAAATTGAAATAAAAAATGGTATAAGAAAGTTAAGTGTTTAAAACTATAATTCTTCTAAATGTAAATACCATAGTAGAGCACTTTTCTGGATACGGAATAAGAGAATAAGAAAGTTCAGCTGAACAATTAGATTGATAAGACATTAGAGTGACCTACTGATTTGTGAGGCGGATAGGAATGAAAGCCTGCAGCCACAGTGGCATGCCAGGACTGAACTTGGGAACCCTTTTTCTAAAGGAATAACAAACATCTCAGAAGACTGGGTTTGGATCCTGATCTGTTCAATGTTTGCATATTTTCCATGTGTCTCTGAGGATTTTTCTTTAGGTTTTCTGCCCACATCCAAAAAATGTGTGGTTAAGGTAATTGACAGTCTGATGAACTGAATGGTGTTGGACCCCCCAGAATTCCATTAGGCAGGCTCAGAAGTTAATGAGAGTTATCATAACATGCAAATCTAATGGGATAATGAGATAAACATAACAAGAGAAGTACAAATTTGTGACCCACATTATATTCCTCTTGCTTTACTTTAACCAGAGCCTAAACTCTATAGAGTAGATGATTGGCAAAGTATATCATAGTTTATTTGGAAATGACTTGTTTTTAGAAGGGAAGTGAACAGGTGACAGATGATTTTGTCAGCACTTTTTTGGACTGCTGGGTAAAAATTATTTATACATACATGTATGCACTGTATATATGGCATTATGACTGATGATCAAAGGATGGTAAAACATAGCCTCATAAACTCTGTCCTGTTCTACTTCAGACTATTTTAAAACAAAAAAAATAAAACCTAAAGTGGCATAGCACAGCTCTTCTTTGCTGCAGTACCTCTGATTGTCTGATAACGTTGATCTGTTGCTTTAACTTTAGGAGCAGATACAACAGCAAGGTGCTCCACTGAGTGACTGTTGGAATTGGGAGTCATCATAATGACTACCAGGAACACTTAAAGGCTTGATGCCCTGCCAGAATGTGAAAGGAATGGGGTTTCAGACCAGTATTGGTTTTTATTTAATTTTTGCTGTCTGTTAGATAAATGAATGTAAACAGAACATACCATCATATTTGTTGTCCTGAAGTCATCAATATTTTATACAGCCCCATTCATAACATGCCTCATCACAAAAAAAACTGCAGAGCTGATAGAAATGCAAAAAGCCACAAGACTACTTGGTTGGCACCGTTGCCTCACGTCAACAGAGTGCTGGAATATAAACATTCTTGCTTTGTTTTCTTTTTGTCCTCCTACTGGATACTATGGTTCTCTTCCTACATCTCAAAGACATATAGGGTAAGTGGGCTAACTACTCAAAATTGACCTTATATTTGTTAATGTGGGCCCCTGTGTTCTTGCATTGGAAAAGTGTCTTGCAATATATTTCTTGTCCATAGATTGCATGTCATAACTTAAAAGCAAATCATAATGTGTTACATTTTTCTTACTGGCTCCTCTGAGTGTATTGCATTTCGATTCCAGACCACACATTAGTCATACCAAAACTGAATATAATCAAATGAGCAATTAGTGTGAAAATATGGGGCAAGGGGTGTCAAAAGTTAGAGTAATATGTATAATTGTCGCAGGAGTAATCTTCCACAGCTTGCAACATACAGTATATATATATATATTGTGGCACGCGGCAGGGGGTGGCACCAGCCAGGACACCCAGGAAGACAGGAGGAGGGTTCATGCCTCCTCCAGACCACGGGGGGGTGACAGCCCTGGTTCCTTTTGGGGCCACGGGTACAGAGCTGTAGGGGCCTGTGGTCACCGCCAGGGGGCACCCCCCCAATGCCTAGAGAACCCTGGACCCCAGCACTTCCGCCACACCAGGAAGTGCTGGGGGGAATATGAGTGGGGACACCCGGAGTGCTTCCGGGTACGCAGCTGGAACTTCTGCCACACTGGGGTGTGTTCGTGGGAGATTGCCGGAACACACCTGGAGCACATCCGGGTGCTAATAAAAGGGGCCACCTCCCTTCACAAGGAGGCTGGAGTAGGGAGAACAGTTGGACAAGGTCTCAGGGGGAGACACGGAGGCGGCCTGAAGAGTGAGGCATAGTGGTTGGCCTGGACTTTGGGCGAGTTTGGGGTTGTGTGGCATTTAACACTGTACATAATAGACTGTAAATAAACGTGCGTTGGGTGACAAAATGATGTCTGCGTGTCTGTGTCCGGTCTGTTCCCCACAATATATATACAGTGGAACCTCTAGATACGAGTTTAATTCGTTCCAGAACTGAGCTTGTATAGCGAATTTCTCGTATCTAGAACAAACTTCCCCACTGAAAATAATGGAAATCCAGTTAATCCGTTCTGCACCCCAAATATATTAACATAAAAATCAATTTTCCTAACAAATAACACTGATAAATTATATATACTGTAGTCTACCTTTAATAAATAACACTGGTAAATAATATAACTGATTATTAAAAGAATCAAAACAGGTGTCCAAAGTGCAGTAGAGCATTCAATAAATCTTTAAATAAATAATCCTTAAAACAGTTGTGAAGTGGAGGTTTAAAATACACAAGAATAACAATCCTTTAACACGAGGTTAAAACGTCAAAAGGATGCCGTCTTTAAAAAACAGATGACAATCGCCGGTGCTTCTTCTCTGTTAGCGTCTCACCTGCGGGCTCTGCAACAGGCGAGACACTCTTAATGCAGCTGACCTTCTCTACACCGTCCTGCTTCAGCTGTTTAGCTCGCCTGTTCAGCTACACGCGAGCCTGCACTCGCCCGCCCGCCCGCCTGCCTGCCTGTCTGTCTGTCTGTCTGCCTGCCTGCCTTCTCTCTCTCTCTCTCTCTCTCTCTCTCTTTTCTTTTACTTTTTCTCCCCCTTAACCGGCTCGCGCTTCTCTATATATGCGGGGAGGACATGGCAGCTGCAGCCCATCAGCCACAGGAACAATCATGGATGTGGGCAGTTTCCCACCTGTGCACTTAAGTGAGAAACGCAGATCGCGGCTCGCAACTGCTACCACGCCCCCTTGCTAAGCCGCGAGTTATACCCACAGCCTGGCTCGTGGCTCGTTACGCGAGCCAATGCTCGTATTTAGATCTGAATTTTTCGCTCATACTTTCCTCGTATTTTGAATTTCTCGTATACAGAGGTGATCGTATCTCGAGGTTCCACTGTATATATATAATCATAAATATTTGCTAGTATTTATAAATATTGTTTATAAACTGTGACCTGTAGGGGAATCATAACACTACAATAATAAAGCACAACTGCTACACACACACTCATACAGAAGCGTATTAGGGCCACGGTGAAAAAAAAAATACGAACACTGAAGAAAAAAAAAACTAAATGTCGAGATTGAAGTCGACATGTTGACTTTAGTCTCGACATTTCCACTTTATTCTCGCCATTTACGTCGAGATTAAGGTCGACATTTCCACTTTATTCTCGCCATTTACTGTATGTCGAGATTAAAGTCGACATTTCCACTTTATTCTCGTAGTTTATTTTGTCATTTAAGTAGAATGTCGTAAATTAAACTTCATCTTAAAAATTTTATTTACTACATTTTCTCAAACCCCCGTCATAAGTTATGTAGCATATTAAATGCTTTGTGTTAAATGTTCCCCGACCCAGTTATTAATCACTACGTGCTTCTTAAACTGACTTCCTCTTGCATTGAGGAGGCGCAGGCAGCAATCACCACACAGAATACATTCATCTCATGATATTCCTGCTCTCTGAACATTTAGAATGCTAAGATAAATACTTGATATCATTTTCATGATGAAATGCATTAAAGCAGGTATTAAACATGGACTTTGGTGTACGTTCAGTGTAGAGAACTTTATGGCAGGTGTGACGAGGCTCCAAAAATCTGGATGTATGAATGGGTATCGCACAGGTTTAACTGAAATATTGTGTAAATGTTGGGTTTGTGATCTGGTGGTCAAAGACACAAACACAGAATTCAATGGATGTTCTTCTGTGCGGACTTTCATTATTGCATGTGTGCTGTCTCTATCTGACGTACCAAACCCCCGTTCCTATCCTTCCTTTTTCATTCTCCACATAACCAATCACCACACGATAAACGTCTTTGTGAAATTAAAACTAGTTATAAACTTGGACCACGGAGTGTTCAGAACTTTAAAAAATCTTCGTTATACATTTTAAAATATGCCATCCATTCTGGGTTGCGCCCATCCCAGCAAGCATCGTGTGCCAGGCAGGAACAAGTCCTGAACGGGACGCCAGCTCATTGCATGGTGAATACGAGCACACACATACCCCAGGGTCAATATAGCCTAACAAAACCCCACTGTCTACATGCCTTTGAAAGGAAACTGAAGCACGCTGAGTAAACCTAGCAGGAAAACATGGAAACTCAAGGCAGGATACACCCGGAACACCCTTGCTGCCAGGCAGCAGTGCAACCTCTATGCCACCATGCCCCCACAGGATTACTACATGCTTTAATGCATTTCATCATGAAAATGATATCAAGTATTTATCTTGGCATTGTAAATGTTCAGGGAGCAGGGATATCATAAAATTAATGTATTCTGTGTGGTGATTGCTGCTTGTGCCTCCTCTTTGTGCAGAGGAAATGAGTTTAAGAAGCACGTAGTGATTAATATGGCTCAGGGAACGCTTAACACAAAGCATTTCATCCATCCATCCATTGTCTCCCGCTTATCCGAGGTCGGGTCGCGGGGGCAGCAGCTTGAGCAGAGATGCCCAGACTTACCTCTCCCCGGCCACTTCTTCTAGCTCTTCCGGGAGAATCCCAAGGCGTTCCCAGGCCAGTCGAGAGACATAGTCCCTCCAGCGTGTCCTGGGTCTTCCCCGGGGCCTCCTCCCGGTTGGACGTGCCCGGAACACCTCACCAGGGAGGCGTCCAGGAGGCATCCTGATCAGATGCCCGAGCCACCTCATCTGACTCCTCTCGATGCGGAGGAGCAGCAGCTCTACTCTGAGCCCCTCCCGGATGACTGAGCTTCTCACCCTATCTTTAAGGGAAAGCCCAGACACCCTGCGGAGGAAACTCATTTCAGCCGCTTGTATTCGCGATCTCGTTCTTTCGGTCACTACCCATAGCTCATGACCATAGGTGAGGGTAGGAACATAGATCGACTGGTAAATTGAGAGCTTCGCCTTGCGGCTCAGCTCCTTTTTCACCACGACAGACCGATGCAACGCCCGCATTACTGCGGATGCCGCACCGATCCGCCTGTCGATCTCACGCTCCATTCTTCCCTCACTCGTGAACAAGACCCCGAGATACTTGAACTCATCCACTTGGGGCAGGATCTCGCTACCAACCCTGAGAGGGCACTCCACCCTTTTCCGGCTGAGGACCATGGTCTCGGATTTGGAGGTGCTGATTCTCATCCCAGCCGCTTCACACTCAGCTGCGAACCGATCCAGAGAGAGCTGAAGATCACGGCCTGATGAAGCAAACAGGACAACATCATCTGCAAAAAGCAGTGACCCAATCCTGAGCCCACCAAACCGGACCCCCTCAACACCCTGGCTGCGCCTAGAAATTCTGTTCATAACTTTTATGGACAGAATTGGTGACAAAGGGCAGCCCTGGCGGAGTCCAACTCTCACTGGAAACGGGTTCGACTTACTGCCGGCAATGCGGACCAAGCTCTGGCACCGATTGTACAGGGACTGAACAGCCCTTATCAGGGGGGCCGGTACCCCATACTCTCGGAGTACCCCCCACAGGATTCCCCGAGGGACACGGTCGAATGCCTTTTCTAAGTCCACAAAACACATGTAGACTGGTTGGGCAAACTCCCATGCACCCTCCAGGACCCTGCTAAGGGTATAGAGCTGGTCCACTGTTCCGAGACCAGGACGAAAACCACACTGTTCCTCCTGAATCCGAGGCTCGACTATCCGACGGACCCTCCTCTCCAGGACCCCTGAATAGACTTTTCAAGGGAGGCTGAGGAGTGTGATCCCTCTGTAGTTGGAAAACACCCTCCGATCCCCCTTCTTAAAGAGGGGGACCACCACCCCGGTCTGCCAATCCAGAGGCACTTGATGTCTATGCGATGTTGCAGAGGCGTGTCAGCCAAGACAGTCCTACAACATCCAGAGTCTTGAGGAACTCACCCCCGGGGCCCTGCCACCAAGGAGTTTTTTGACCACCTCGGTGACCTCAGTCCCAGAGATGGGGGAGCCCACCTCTGAGTCCCCAGGCTCTGCTTCCTCATTGGAAGGCATGTTAATGGGATTGAGGAGGTCTTCGAAGTATTCCCCCCACCGACCCACAACGTCCCGAGTCGAGGTCAGCAGCGCACCATCCCCACCATATACAGTGTTGACACTGCACTGCTTCCCCTTCCTGAGACGCCGGATGGTGGACCAGAATCTCCTCGAAGCCGTCCGAAAGTCATTCTCCATGGCCTCCCCAAACTCCTCCCACGCCCGAGTTTTTGCCTCAGCAACCACCAAAGCCGCATTCCGCTTGGCCTGCCGGTACCTATCAGCTGCCTCCGGGGTCCCACAGGACAAAAGGGTCCTGTAGGACTCCTTCAGCTTGACGGCATCCTTCACCGCCGATGTCCACCAGCGGGTTCGGGGATTGCCGCCACGACAGGCACCGACCACCTTACGGCCACAGCTCCGGTCAGCTGCCTCAACAACAGAGGCACGGAACATGGCCCATTCTGACTCAATGTCCCCCACCTCCCTCAGGATGTGGTCGAAGTTCTGCCGGAGGTGGGAGTTGAAGCTACTTCTGACAGGGGGCTCTGCCAGACGTTCCCAGCAGACCCTCACAACATGTTTGGGCCTACCACGCCTGACCGGCATTTCATGCGCTACATAATTTATGACGGGGTTTGGGAAGATCTACTAAATTAAATATTCATTTTAAGGTGAATTTTAGTTTACAATGTTCTACTTTAATGACAAACTATGAGAATAAAGTTAACATGTCGACTTTAACCTCGACATAAATGGTGAGAATAAAGTGGAAATGTCGAGAATAAAGTCAACTTGTTGACTTTAATCTCGACGTAAATAACAAGAATAAAGTGGAAATGTTGAGAATAAAGTCAACATGTCGACTTTAATCTCGACATTTAGGTTTTTTTTTTCTTTACTGTATCCGTTTTTTTTTTTTTTCACTGTGGCCCTAATGCGCTTTATTCTTCAAAATGCATTTCAGCAGCTTTCCTTCACAGTGCAGCAGTAAACAATTCAGTGGCTCCTTTCTTTTCTTTCTCTCTTCTCCACTGTCTTCTCCCCAGGTGCTCTTCGTTCTCCAGACTCTGACTCTTCCAGGTAAGGTGAAGAGCTTCTTTTAAAGCTGCACCCAGGTGTAATTTTAGCATGTCAGAGCTGTAGTCAGGAAGCACTTTTAGGTCAGGCAGCATCTCCACCTGCCATCTCCTCTGCTGACACCCAAGGAACCAACCAGTGCTGCCCTCCTGAACTACAGCTCTCAGTCAGCCCAGTAGGTGTCCGAAGGGGGTCTTCACTGCAGGGATACTGCCATGCAGAGTATTGAGCTAAGTCGTGGCCATGGCATGGAATCTGCCCCTGTTGTTCCATTATCCTGGTCTCCTGACTGGGAAAGGAAACGGCAACTATCTCAGCTTGGATGCCCGTCCATCAATGATGGCTTCCTGACTAAGTAAAGAAACACCATTCAACCCAGTTAAGATGCCAGTTACAGTACAAGTTAGAGTATTTATTATGGTGAGCTAAGCACTACCTTTCCTCCTGTGAATAAAAACTGCTCCTAAATTTACTGGTGCAAGTGCTGAAGGTCCTGTACTGTTTCCCAGAAGGAATGAGTAAGACAAGTGGCTGTGCTTGATGGCTGACATCTTTAATTATACTGTTTGCTTTTCTGATTGCAGTATGTGTTGTATATGCCCTGAAAAGAAGGCATGAGGGTGCCAGTAATATCTGTGCCACCTTCACCATCCTCTGCATTGTTTTACAATCTTGAGCCAATCAGGTGCTGTACCAGAATGTGATGAAGAGGGTGGACTCCATTGTGCACCTGTAGAAGTTTGGGAGAACACATGGAAAAATCTGAGCTTTGCTTAGGTGCTGGTGACCCTTTTTGAAAATAGTTGAAATATGTTGTGCCCACTTCAGTTCACCAGTAATAGTCACTCCAATAAATTTAAAGCTCTTTGCCCTCTTAACATCATTTCTACAATGAAGATGGCTGTGTGGTCTGTCTTATGCTTTCTAATGTCCATGACCAGCTGTTTGGTTTGGCTGACATTAAGGGTCAGACTGTTGTCCTTGCACCACTGTGAGATAGCAGGTAAACCACATTTTATCTTTTATTATTGTATATACTATATAAAAGGTAATTTAGAATTATTTGAATTTTTACTTCTCTTGTGCAAATTTATTAATATGTTTTATTGCTTTTTCATAATGTTCTATAGTTTCCTGTAAAATAACCACTGACCATACTTACTGTATGTGTAGCAGTTGTATTTTTGAACACACACTGCCTGAAAAGTAGGTTCTTTTGCCTAACACTAGCTCAGAAACTCAAAGCACAAAACAGGTGGGGAGGACAAAACACTCAAACATTTGAGAAAAACTGAAACAAATAGCTATGGAGGCAACACATCATCATCTGTGCTACAACAGAAACATGAGAAGGGTCCTTGTCTGAAGCTCAGTTGTGTACAGAGTGCTGAATTCTAAATAAAATTCCAAAGGCAGGTGTACTTTCAACAAAACAACACTCAGATTTTAAACCATTGTTGCAGATATAAGGTCAACGAGAGAGTAAACAGCAGTAGCTTCTCTTTTCTTATTCAAACATTACATTAAACGCGTTGTTCCGAGCCTTCAGTGCTCTTTGTTTTCTAATTTCTCTGTGCATGTTTACATAGAAGGAGGGACTGTGCAGAGGAATTACTAGATGCTATAAAGTCACTTCAGAGTGGGAAAGCAGCAGGCCCCGATGGCTACCCTGCTGAATTTTATAAGAAGTTCTCCACTCAGCTAGCTCCCCTCCTATTAGCAACATTCACAGGAGCTAGAGACAATAAAATTCTTCCTTCAAACTTTTCGTCAAGCATTAATCACCGTCTTTCCTAAACAAAATAAGGACATATTACAATGTGCATTATACAGACCAATTTCACTTCTGAATAATGATGTTAAGATACTCTCCAAAGTCCTAGCTAGAAGGAGGAGAAAGTGCTGCCTTCAGTAACATCACAAGATCAAACTGGATTTATTAAAGGCCGACATTTAGTGTCCAACCTTCGATGTCTGTTTAATGTAATATACTCACCCGCAAAGTCAAACACCCCAGAGATGATATTATCCTTGGATGCAGAAAAAGCATTTGATGTGATTGAATGAAACTATCTTCACTACATTGGAGAAATTTGGGTTTGGCCCAAGCATTTGTGCATGGATCAAACTACTGTATACCAATCCAGAAGCTTCAGTTTGTATTAACAGCATTAATTCAGACTACTTTAAACTAGAACATGGTACCAGAAAAGGATGCCCATTGTCACCACTACTTTTTGCAATTGCCATTAAGCCACTGACAGTTCACTTTTGAAATGCTTATGAGATAAAGGGGATTATCAGAGAAGGACTTGAACAGAAAATTTCTCTATATGTAGATGATATGGTACTGTATATATCAGATCCACAAAATACTGTGCCTACAGTTCTAACAGCACTAACCGAATTTCAAAAGATTTCAGATCTCAGAATTAATTTGACTAAAAGTGTGATCTTTCCAGTGAATTCTCAATATTACAATTTACAATATTAGATTGGACACCTTCCCTTTTATCATCACAGATCAGTTGAAATATCTAGGGGTAAATATCACAAGTGAACATAAAGCTCTTTATCAACAAAATTTCGCTGTATGGAAAAAATCAAGCAAGACTTGCATAGATGGTCAACCCTTCATCTCACTTTAGCTGGAAGAATTAACATTGTTAAGATGAATATCCTCCCTAAGCTTCTCTTTTTATTTCAAAATATTTCAATATACATCAATAAATCATTCTTTAAGGAATTAGATTCAACCATAACCACATTTATTTGGAATTCAAAACATCCACGTATCCAAAGAGCGACCCTACAAAGGGCAAAGGCAGAAGGTGGCATGGCTCTACCTAACTTTCAGTTTTATTACTGGGCAGCAAACATACAACATATTGAAACCTAGACATGGACACAAATAGATGAACATATGCAGGCTTGGTCTGCAATAGAAATAGAATCCTGCAGTTCATCTTTATATTCCTTGCTTTGTGCCCCAATTAATGCAAATTATCGCCAATATAGTAATATCCCAATAGTGATCACTCACTCAGAATATGGAACCAATGTAGGAAGCATTTTAAGATAGAGAATCTTTTATCAGTGGCACCTCTGCACAAGAACCACCTTTTTTAACTTTCGCAAACATATGCAGTTTTTAATGTCTGGCAAACATTTGGGATTAAATCACTTAGAAATCTGTACATAGACAATGTCTTTGCATCCTATGAACAATTATATTCTAAATTTAACTTTCCAGCAACACATTTCTTTCACTATCTTCAAATTAGAAACTTTGTTAAACAGAACCTGCCCAACTTTACTCATCTCCCACCTCCCTGTATGCTGGAAAATATATTCATCAGTTTCAAGGACTTAGACAGCATTTCTGCAATATGTAAAACCAATTTAACTGTCCCTCCCTTTCAAAGATCCAAGAGGACAATAGGAAAATGATGTCTCACTCATCATCACAGAAAAGGAGTGGAAGGTAGCAATGCAGAGAATTCACTTGAGCTCCATATGTGCAAAGCATACAATCATTCAACTAAAAATTATATATCGAGCACATCAGTCTTGTCTAAAATTGTCCAAAATGTTTCCAGTGCAAGATCCAACCTGCGAATGCTGCAATCAAGTTCCAGCCTCACTGGGACACATGTTTTGGGCCTGCACCAAATTAACATCATTTTTGACCAAGATTTTTGAATGCCTTTCAGACAGCCTTGGTGTCACAATCCCTCCTAACCTATTAACAACTGTGTTTGGTGTACTTCCAGATGGGCTTAAAGTGGAGAAGGACAAACAAACTGTAATGGCCTTCACTACACTATTGGCACATAGACTTATTTTGCTCAACTCAAAGAATCCTAACTCTCCTTTTTTAAGTCAATGGGTAACTGGTGTTTTATATTATTTGAAATTGGAATAAATAAAATTCTCACTTAGAGAATCTGTGCAGAAACTTTTTCAAACCTGGCAGGATCTAATTAATAACATTTTAGAATAAGCCTTTAAAGCACTGAGGAAGCAGAATTTCTCCCTATTCTCTTTTTTTTCTTTTTCTTCTCCATTTATCTATATTCACTTATTAATTTATCTATTTGCTTTTTTTTTTACTAGGTTTAAATTTTATTCTGGTGCCCATGCTCTCTTTCTCAGGGGTGGAGGTTGATTTGTTTTCAATCCTATTCTTGTAAAATTGATCTATTTGTATGGAATGTTGTGTAATTTCAATAAAATTAATAATAATAAAAAAAGATTTCAATTTGTCTTAGACGGGTAGCACAGCTAGTTAAAAACTTGAGAAGCACCGTACTAGACTGAAGTAGTGAGTCTTCTGTTGGTGGAGACTCTGTCCTGTGATCTTAAATGGGATATTTGGGTTTGAAATTAGGTGGAAGGAAAAACAGTAATATTTTGTTCATTACGTTTAAGTTGAGAACAGCCCTTAACAGGGCATTTATTCTTCTTAAGCAAGCCACTGCAATCTTTAGAGCAGGGGTGAGCAAAGTCAGCCCTGGAGGGCCACAGTGGCTGCAGGTTTTTGTTCGAACCCAGTTGCTTAATTAGAAAACAATCCTTGCCAAGAATTTAATTTCATGGCTTGTTAGTGCTTTAATTCTGCCCTGTCAGCTCATTCTCATCTCCTAGATTTTTTTTCCTTTCTTAGGATATCATCCAAATGATTTGATGTCTAAAATGGATGAGTAATTCTCAGTCCTTCACCTTTTTCTCTTCACTTTCCTTCCAAGTATTTAATTAAACCAAATAGTGCATGATAAATACACTGGTCTCTTTTGTTATTTGCATCTTATTGCTAATGATCAATTAAAAACAGAATACAGCTATTTAAAACTAAAATAAGCAATAAGGGTCCAAAATCTTAACATGTGAGGCAACTGAAATGAAGCAGAAGTGTTGCTTGAGCAATAAGAGCTTCTTATTAAACAACTGATTTGGAACAAAAACCTGCAGCCACTGTGGCCCTCCAGGAACAACTTTGTCCACCCTGCTTTAAAGTCATCTGCTCGTTGCTTTTTCCTTACATAGTACTGGGTATTGTCCAAGACTAGCACACATTTTACATCCCTTCTGTCACTTCTGGTTGTCTGAACCTCCTTGACTTATCCTTTCTGTCAATTTTTAATGAAACAGCTGTAAACTATATACAGTAAACATTTAAGATGGCCAGTAAGAGGGAAGCTTACCTTACCCCTTGATCAATTTCATGGAATTTCTTCAGATAGCTTCCCATGAACTCAAATTCCTCTGCATATAATGGCCATTGTTAAAGCCCATTTAAGCAACAGTCACCAAATGCAGCTTTTGCTATACATGCTGTAAAGCATCTTACACTTTCTGTATATCTACTGTATGTAGTTTTCCTTTCCCTTGAGCATTCTGTTATAGCTTTCATCCATCCATCCATCCATCAATCTCAAATTGTCCTTATGGGCCTCCCAGGTACACAGCCCACTCAGTCCTACTAAGTTAGTTCTTAAAGTTCACTTAACTATTTACCTGGATGCTCCAGTTTTATAATTCTGTGAGAACAAGCTTATTGGCGGCTTATTTTGTATTTTGTTGAGGTCTTCTTTGGGTGTGGCAACACTCAGTGTCAGTGCATGCTCCCCACCTCTCCCTCCTCTCTAATCCTTTTTTAATATGTCTTGGTGTTTATTCTCTTTCCGAGATGTCAGCAGGCAGTCTTGTTTAATAAGATTTCACAAGGCCATCTATTCCTGGACTTTGATGTTTTTGTATCCTTTTTGAATTTTTTTTTTGTTTTTTTTCCCTCCACAAGTAAGGAAGTTTTTATTTTCACTTCCCATGAAAGGTGTAGCTAAATAAAATATAATTTTACAATTTTTCTTTTATTGTTACATTTGTGTGATTTTAAATTTTTGATTTTTCGTGGTAATTTTTTAATAATTTGATATGTTTTTTTTTTTGTAGAAAAAATGGCGCCTTTTCTGTTTTTATTAGTCTCTTGGGCCCTGCTTTGTGAATGTTCTATCTCAGTGTTTAGTAGCTAAAATAATGGGGCTTGGACTGTGCCAGGAGACAGAGAGTAAAGAGGAGACTCGGCTCTGGAAGTTTATTTGTGCCAAAATTAAATGCAATCCAACATGTTAACTACATTGAAATGTAATACATATACAAGTGAGTTAATTAATTTTTGCAGTTTTATTGTGTCATAATTAGAAACATTAACCAAATTTTTGATTGCTTTTCACAACAGCATGCCATTTTCATATAATTCAAACACACATTTCATTTTAACTCATGTCATGTAACTCCATGGTTAGCAAATGCTCACAATTACGGCAATACAAACGGACAGCCACAAGGGGGCAGATTTCCACCTTCATGTTCCAGAAAGATGACCCATATGCTTAAAGTAGGCAGCAGCATTTCTCCTTAGAGGCGCCTACACAAGAGTTAATGTGAGCAAGAAATCATTGGGGAATTCTGTTGTCCTCAGAAGTTTAATCATTACTCCAAGGACAATAATCTATTGTGACAATCACGGCAGAGTTTTCCCAAACATCCAGATGCCATGACAGGGCTCCAGTGGGCTATAGGCAGACTCCTGTGCTCTGTTGTGGTGGAGATACATAACCCTCTAAACCAGTATGTGGGTTCAGGAAATGAGGCAAACCTGGGGTCTTCAAAAGTTCTAGGAAGCAGGCCACAGGACTTGTTGGGGACATTTCTCACATCGGAAGTGCCTCTACAGATTGTCCTGAAAATTATATATAATTGTCTATTTAGTTTTAAAGTACAAGGAAACTGAATTTTGCTACCCCCAGAGATTCATTGATAAGAAGAGCACAACGACTTAATTACCTTTTTTTCTTGTTTGTTTAAAACTGCATGTGTGCATTTCTTTGAAACTGGAGAAAATTCTGATGAAGCTGGACTGAAGGAGTTATGCCTGAGCTATTTCATGGGTGAGGTGGGGGCTACAGAGCAACAATTAAAGGAGGCTTACAAATGCATGCTCTTCGTTCCATTTTTCATCCTGAGAAGAGCATCTCTCTCTCGGTGGTCGTTTCCAGACAGGCAAAGCTGACTGGCCATATGCAGACGATAAGCTGGCTAAGTTAATGAACATGCCTGAAACTACCGATCTAGCACTATCGGGTTGTATGATTTGCAAAGCCACAATCTATTACTTTGTTGTTTATAGCACTGGTTGCTATCTATATAATACATGAATACATGTGTAATTAGTTTCCTGCTCTTCTTGTACTCTGTGGTCTAATTGCCTGGGGTTACGAATCTAAAAGGAAGGGGAAAATTCTGAACTACAATGGCATTTAGTCCTGACAGTGTGATAAGAGTATGGGATTTGAGTGCATTCTGTTAAGGTCTACATAATAAAGAGTATAAAGTGTAATAGGGTCACCCTAGCACCCTACCTCAAGAAGGATTGAGAGAACCAAGAAGTTGTTTTGTATTTGTAGAGATGTGTTTTGGGGATAGGAGGCAAGCTGCCCCACTGAATAAGTGATGACTTAAGCCTGTTTATTGAGGCCCAGAGAGGCATTTCTGTTTAATCTGATAATCCTCCATGTACTGTACATGGTGCCCCCTATTGAGACTTTTAAAGAACTACTGACACCCTTAAACCAGCTTCCAGCCCCCTCAATATTGCACCACCATGCCTTTTAGTAGAAGCCTTTGATGTGTTGGGCCCATCTTTAAAAGGCCCATCTGCTGCAGTCCGTCCCTGTCTAAAAAAGGCAGAATTAGATCCTGGAGTTTTAGCCAATTTTCGTCCAATTTCCCAACTGCCATTTCTGGCTAAAATTCTAGAAAGAGTTATTTATAATCAATTGGTCGATCACCTTAACTCCAATAATTTATTTGAGATCTACCAATCTGGCTTTAGGCGTTATCATGGTGTTGAAATGGCACTCCTGAAAGTGTTCAACGACATCTCTCTTATTACTGACTCAGGTGATGCGGCAGTCCTTCTCCTCCTTGACCTGTCCGCTGCCTTTGACACCATTGACCATAAAATATTGCTGTTGCGGCTTGAACATCTTGTTGGGCTTAAAGGGGCTGCTCTTAACTGGTTCAGGTCATATTTAACTGGTAGACACTTTTCAGTGACTTTAAATTCCTCTTTTTCATCTGCTGCTCCTCTTAAATGTGGTGTTCCTCAGGGATCCATTTTGGGTCCTATTTTATTCTCTATATACCTTCACCCTATTGGAGCGATTTTTAGGAAATTTAACATTTCTGTTCACTGCTATGCTGATGATACTCAGGTTTATATCCCTATCTGCAACTCTGCAAAAAATCAACTCCACAACTGTCTGTCTGAACTAAAATCCTGGATGGCTAATAATTTTCTTGATCTAAATCAAAATAAAACGGAGGTGCTTATAGTGGGTCCATCGGTTAAAGCCCAAATTGGTCTTGGACTTCTCTGCTCTTTCTCTGTCTTTTTTTCTTTTTTTTTTTTTTTCTCTTTCTCTGGACCTCAAGTCCGCAATCTTGGTGTTATCTTTGACAGTAACCTCTCTTTTGAGAAACAAGTAAATTCTGTAGTCAAGAGTTGCTTTTTCCAACTTCGTCTATTAGGTAAGATCAAGCCTTTTTTATCTTCTAGGGATCTTGAGAAAGCTACACATGCTTTTATTTTTTCTCGCCTTGATTACTGCAACTCGCTGTATTCTGGGATTAACAAATCTCTGATACACAAGTAACAGTTGGTCCAAAATGCTGCCGCTCACTTTCTGGTTGGGGCAAGAAAGCATGACTCTGTTTCTCCTATTTTAGCTTCTTTACACTGGCTGCTGTCAATTTTTGAATTGATTTTAAAATCATGCTGCTAGTTTTTAAATCTTTACATGGTCTTGCTCCTGCCTGTTTATCTGAATTGTGTGTTTTACACCAGCCATCCAGAGTAGTTAGATCTTCTGGTCAGTTGTCTCTGGTTGTCCCTCGTACCAAGTGTAAAACCAAGGGGTACAGGGCTTTTGCAGCTTTCTGCTGTTCCTCGCCTGTGGAACTCTTTACCTCATCATATAAAGGAGTCGTCTACAATTGAACTGTTTAAAACAAGATTAAAAACTCATTTCTATTCACTTGCATTCCGTGACCTTCAGTAATATTGATGGTTTCCTCTTTGTGATTATATAACATTACATCTATTTATTATGTATCTTATTTTATGTTCATATATTTTATTTCTATTTATATTTTTTATGTTAATTGTTTTTGTTTTTCTTTTATCCTATTATTGTAAAGCACTTTGGCCACAGCATTACTATATTGTTTTAAATGTTCTATATAAATACATTGACATTGACATATCCTTATTTTCAATAAAGACCCTTGTATTGATGCTTCCTGTTCCAGATTATGGTGGCACATGGAGGTGCTTCCTGTCACACAGTATACATTTACAGTAATTTCATACACATTATTTGCATTTTTCCAATAATAGATAATTTTACATGAAAGTGATTAAACAGAAAGAAATTTCTAAATGGAGAACACCAAATGTGAAAGATATCATCAGAGGAGTCAAACTCAAGGTCCATAGGTCAGACCTGGGCTTTAGACCTTTTTAAACTGGCCGATGTCATCAATATTTAAAACATGCTACTACGACTGATGATTGATGATTGTTAGCTTTCTCAAAGAATTCCTTTAACATGCAATTCATATATCAATTGTATTAATATATAATTTATATATTTACACCAGGCATTAAAGTTAGTGTTTAGTGTCCACTCAAGGTTATCAGCATTGCACAGTGCATCATAGATACTAACTTGGAGTGACAGTGGAAACTGGCTGCTTGTGGAGACCCAAAAAGAGGATGATAGGCCACACTGACATTAATAATAATAATAATTCTCTACATTTATATAACACTTTATTCACTTCTCATAAGAACACATAATGCCGCAGATGTGAAAGTCTCATAAAGCAGATAGTAGCTTGACTTCACACACATTGCTGCTGCCACTCATATGCCATCTGTCCACGACTTAACTGACTACTGCCACTTTCCCACACAATGGTTTTTGTCTTTTCCACTGATTGGTGTATGTGGTGTGATGGTCAGCACCTATAGGCTGACATTCATTCTGGGATGGGGTACTCATCCATTATTTACCTGGCCAGGAAAAAGAAAAGACAAAATAATTCCTGTATTTGCCATGGTGTTGACAGAAGATGCTAGCAATACAAAGAGTGTGTTTGCATCCCAGCAGGGATGGAGCAAGGACATTTACCTGGCCGTGTAACCAATACAATTGGAGGACAGTGGGAGACAGCAGGATGTGGCTACAGTCTCCCCCGGTACACTAGATGGTAGTATTCCTGGGCTTCTGTACCCATACAGACACCTGCAGGGCATGCTGGGAACTGTAGAGCTGTGGATCAGCTCTGTTGGGTTCTGTGGGTGCTGCAGGGATCCATGATCTCTAATTTATGGAGCTTCCACCTAATCTTGAAGTGCTTCCTATGGACAATGCCCTGGCACCAGAAGTACTCCCAGGATCTTCCATGAAAGGAAGTTCTTGTACAGGTGTTACAAAGAAACCTTTGCTAAGGTAAAGAATTGTTAATAAACCATTTATTAACTTGTGTCTGAGAGGTTGTGGCTGGGTCTTGGGGTGCTGCACTGCTCCGTACAGGTTACAGTGTGTAGATTTTGATTTCCACTCATGTTAAATGTGACCACTATCTGTTTCTGACCCACTCTGAATGTGGTCTGTGTGATCCATTATTGGTATGTTTACCCCTGCTTTTTTAACATGCCATCCCATCATGACACACGTGACTGCAGGTGTAAACAGATGTACTTTGCTTCAGCTACACATTCTCACATGTGTCTGGACTGCAATTCTCACTCAACTTTATTTGATTTTGATTTGATACACTTTGTTAATCCCCAAGGCTTTATGCACTGATTTCATTTTTTCACTCAATGAAGATTCTGGTTCAGTTGCTGCAGGTAGCTTTTCTAACCTGCTGCAATGTTCAAGTAAAGAAAAGCTGGAAAAGAATGACACAAGGCAGGATATGTAATTGTAATGAGCCGAGGGGTACCTGTGTGTCTAATCTGTAAAAAAAAAAAAAAAACTTGGCAGTAGTTGTTTGTTGATATATTTTTGGCCATTACTAATACTGAGTTTGACACTTCAGGTGTTGATTTTTAGTTGAATTAACCACAAACTCTTTGTCTGGAAAAACTTTCATAATTGGTTTTATTTCTGTCACTGGGGTGGATACAAATATGATTACTTGAATGAGGTCTGTGTCTAAGTATGCTTTAAAACTAAGCATTTTAGGAGAATGTGTCTACACTGTTGACAGTCATAAGCAGTTCCTTGTTTTTTACAGTAAATTTTGATTTTACTATATGGCACTGCTAATATGCAGCAATACATCACTATACCCTTACAGTGTAAGATGTGAAGTGTTGCATTGCAACCTTAGCTGTCCCTGTCCTTGTGTCCTATTATATAGCACATTTTAATACAAAAGTGTAACTTGGAAGTGTTTTACAAGATGACAAACGAAAGTTACATGAAGAGAAAAAAATAAGATCAGACAGTATATATTAAAGCATAAATAACAAAAAAACAACATAAGTTCAGATGGCTGGAAAGAAGTAGAGAAGAAAAATAAAATAAAAATCTTCAGTTAGGCTGGAGAAAAAAAAAACAAAATCTGCAGGGGTTCCAAGGCCAAAAGTTCACCCAGTCCCCACTGGGCATTCCACCTACATAAGCGTTCGTAAATCAGACCTCTTATTTTTCATGATTCACATGAGAGAATTTGATGAAGTTTGTGTTGTAACGGCCGACCCCTTACCCAGCCGGCAGCTACACCTCCAAGACCTGTGGCCCGGATAATTTACTGAGATGAATCTAACTATCAAGCCGTACCTCTAACAAATTACACTTTTCCCCCACAATTGACGGTGTAAATATAAGCACGCAAGAAGCAGATGATGTAAAAATAAACTGATTAAATGTATTAAATAAAACCACAAGACAAATGCAAAAATAGAAACATATAAATATTCCTCTACCACATCAACAATGAGACACCACCATATATAAATACAACAAAACCCTCCCTTGCCCCTGTAACATATAACACACAACACGAATAACAAAAATGAATGATATACTGAATGATTGTGAACTTGAGTCCAGTTATAAAAACTGTCCTGAATACGGATGACTGAACTAATGATAAATGAGTCGTTTGATTTTCCCGGCAAATGGAACAACCTCACCGTGATTCCTCGGCGTATGGTGAATGGCGAATCGACCTCGGGGTCTCAGCAGATGAAGGATGAAAGACAGTCTGGCAAAATGAAAAACAAACTGATGCAAAGGCGCAATGTGAAAAAACAGCAAGTAAGTTGATACGTGGTTGAAAACAAATGGTCTCCTTTCTCCTCTCTTCTCTCTCTCCCTCTCTCCTCTCCGATTACTTAAATAGTCCTGTGACGGCTGTAATTGATTAATTGCGAACAGGTGTTTTCCAGGTTAGAGGCTGTGGTCTTCTTCCATCATCCGTCTCCCTTTACGGGGACGGCATTTACTGATACACACACAAACAGCAAACGGGACAATGGAAACGAGACGCAACCAGAACTGACATTTGCAATACTAACTATGTAGCCCCGCTACATTCCCCACCCCCCCCAACCTTGGACAAAGGAGGGTCGAAGTACGGCTTGAGATTGGCCACATGGATTGTGTCTAGCTTGGAGTCAGTGCCGATACCCCTTTGAATCTGGAAATTGACTGGACCCGTTTGAGAAATTATTTTGGCTGGACCTAACCATTTAGGCGCTAGCTTGGCGGAGAACCTTTTGCTGGCATCCGAGAGATGGTGAGCTCTAATCCAGACCAAATCACCCGGCTGAAAGTGCGCTTCCTTATGCCGGGCATTGTACAACTTGGCATGTCTGGATGTCGAACTCACCAACCTCTGTTTGATTCTCCACCGTAATTCCTCTAGTTTAAATAAATTACTGTAGCTGGTGGTTTCTGGACTATGGGCTCTGGGAAGGAGTCGGTCAAGCGGGCCCTTTAGCTGTCTGCCCAGCGCAACCAAAGCAGGCGCCTCACCTGTGGCTTCATGCACAGCGGTGTTCAGGGCAAACCGGAGCTCAGGGAGCCACTTATCCCAATCCTGATGGCGTTCACCCACATAGGAGGCGATCATGTTCTTCAGGGTCCGGTTCACTCGCTCTATGTTGGCCTGGGGATGGTAAGCTGTTGTCAGGTTTTTCTTCACTCCCCAGACTGCATAAAGTTCATCCAATACAGAGCTCGTGAACTGCGGACCCTGGTCTGAAACGATGTTCTTCGGCACCCCCTAGCGGGTGAAGATTTCGTTCTTCAGGGTGGAGCATATCTTGTTGGTTTTAGCATCTGTTAATGCAAACAGCTCCACCCACTTCGAAAAATAATCAATCACCACCATCAGGATGGTTTTCCTCGAGCTGGTAACAGGAAATGGCCCCATCAGGTCGACTCCCAAAGTCTCCCCCGGTCCATCAGCGAATGTCGATTGTAAAAATCCTGCCGGTTTACCAGGTGGGTGTTTGAGCTGCTGGCAGGTTAAGCACTTCTTCACGTGGTGGCAAACGTCTTTCCGGACAGACGGCCACCACGCAACCCCCAGGATCTTCAATAAAGTTTTTGGCCTTCCAAGGTGACCACCTAAAGGACTGTCATGATAGTAAATCAGAAAGTCGGGGATGAGCTCTTCCGGGACCACTAGTTGGTGTTGCAGACCCCCAAGGGGAGGATGGAGTGGTCCTATACAGAACCCCCTGGAGGGACCACGAAGTGTACCCGGTCGGTACGCTGCTGCCCCAGTCCCTCCCTGATGTTCTGGCAGAATGGACTGGTGGCTTGTGTTTGAGCCAGGTCTTCAAGGCTTCTTGGCAGAGGGAGGACCATCTTCTTTGCCTCTGCCAAACACACCATCCCCGGTGGCTCTGACACCCTGGACAGAGCATCAGGTACGATATTGCCACAGCCCTTCCGATAGGTCACCTTGAAAGTAAAGTTCTGGAGGCGTAGTACCCACCTGGTTAGACGGGAGGAGGTCTTCAGGTGATTAAATACCCAGGTCAGAGCGTGATGGTCTGTGTACACTTCAAATTCAACCCCCTCCAGATAGTGTCTCAATTTTTCCACAGCCCACACAACAGCCAAACACTCTTTTTCAGCCATCGAATAATTCAGCTCAGCGCCGTGCAAGGCTCGAGAGGCGTAAGCGATGACATGTTCAGCCTGGTGGATTTTCTGAGTGAGCACGGCGCCAAGCCCCAGGTTGCTGGTATCTGTTTGTACCTGGAAAGTGAGCTGCGGATCTGGCTGGGCCAGAACGGGTGGCTTTTGAAGATGGCTTTTCAGTTGCTCGACCGCGTTCTGGCACTCCGTTGTCCAATCCCACGGGACATCTTTTTTTCTTAAGTAGTTCAAGGGAGCCGCTATATCAGCCATCCTGGGGATGAACTTGTGATACCACCCCACTAACCCAAGGAAACGTTGTAAAGATTTCAAGTCCGTGGGCATGGGGTATTCTCGGATGGCTAAGGTCTTCTCGGGGTCTACAGCGACCCCCTCAGAGGAAAGAATGTGCCCGAGGAAGTGGATGTGGGGTTGAATGAAGGTACATTTCTTCGTGTTCAGCGTGAGGTGCGCTTGATGAAATCATTGGAAGATGGTGTCCAAGTCCTGGAGATGTTGTTTAATAGAAGGGGAGTAAACAATGACGTCGTCGATGTAAACAAAGCAGATCTTGCCTATCAACCCCCTCAGTACTTGTTCCATGAACTGCTGGAAGGTGGCCCCAGCATTTTTAAGCCCAAAAGGCATGACTTTGAACTGGAACAAGCCTTCGGGGGTGATGACTGCCGTCTTCCTCTTACTCCCCTCATCCATCGGCACCTGCCAATAGCCACTGCGGAGGTCTAGTGTGCTGAAAACTGCAGCTCCATGCAGTGACTCCAGAATCTCATGAACCAGGGGCATCCAGGCTCGTCTTTCCGTTAACCCCCCTGTAGTCCACACAGAAACGATAGGTGTCATCTGTCTTCTTCACGAGGACCACAGGGGACGCCCAGGAGGAGGAAGATGGTTCGATTATTCCCTCGGCGAGCATTCGATCAAGGTGTTCTTTAATTATGCCCTTCTTCAGTGGAGAAACATGGTATGCTCGGTGCCTTACTGGAATTTCGTCCGAGGTGTGGATCACGTGGGTAACTCCACGGGCAACTCCTAATTTCTCAGTCCACACCTTGGCCCACTTCTTCAGCACCGGCCTTACCTCTTCGGGCTGTTCCTCCACAGGGGCTGCCGCCGAGGTGCCTGCGTCACTCCTCACTGCTGCATAAAAACCAATGAAATGCCGAGCCCAGATCTTCTTTGGATTTATGAACAAATTCGCATACCCCTTCCCCTGGCACCGTATACCCCCTGGGACTGAGATGGATGGTCATCCTCATGGTGGTTAAAGAATCCAGCCCAAGGAGTAACAGGACAGACAGGTGCCGGTCATCCAGGGCATATGTATCCATTTCCCAGGTGGTGGAACGTACACTGTACCTCAAGGGGACTTTGCCCAGGGCCCTGTGTTCATTCCCATCTGCCAATGCAAATTGGACAGACGGGGCAGATGTTAAGTTGCCCATCGGTTGGCTAATCTTTTATATGCTTGAGCGGATTAAGGTGTGATGGCTCCCTGTATCCACCACCGCATGCACTTGCCACCCCCGCAGCTTCACTGGGACGATCAGGAGGGACGTACTCGCTTGCATGATGGCAAGATCGGCTTCCGACCGGCAAGGTTTGGCTCGCTGGTGTTTTAGGGGCTGGGTTTCTCGTGTACTGGCTTGTACTTTATTCCAGTACATTTTTGAGTTTCCCCAGTCCCGTTCCACTTGCGAACCCACCTTTACCAGGTCTTCCACTGACCCCACCACCCCCCTGAAACCCCCAGCTAACCGTGGGTTACAGGCATTAAGGATACGGCGGACCACCTCTTCTTCAGACATAGCCGGCCGCCACTTCAAACAGAAAGCCCGATATTCATAGGCAAAGTCCCGGATGGATTGCGAAGGCAGTTGCACCATGGATCGCAGCTTGTCCTCCAGTTCGGATTCGTAATCTTCCGGAAGAAAAGCCGCGAGGAAAATTCAACGAAAGGATCCCCAGTCTTTAATATTCTTCTTGGCCGTCAGCCACCAGCTCCGCACCGGCCCCGAGAGGGATGCCCCTATCACCCCCATAAGCTCTTCTGGGGTTAAAGGGTTAACAGCCAGATACGCCTCCCCGTCCTCCACAAAGTTGAGAACATCATCGATGTTATATAGAGCCCCCAACTTGGGAAAGGAAAGGAGCACCCCAGGAAAAGAGGGCCGATTGATGTATTCTCCCCCCCCCCCCCCCCCCCCCCCGAGACCCGTACGGCGTTGAATGACAGGGTGACTGACGTAACTTCTGGAGACTCCTTCGGACCTCCACCTGAAGAGTTTCTTGCCAGCGTTGATCTCGCCTCTGGAGGCACAACACGATTTCCCGCCCCAGGAGTTGAACTTGCTCATTGAGGTATTCTTTTATTTCCTCCTGGGAGCTGCTGATGCGAGCCCGCAAGGCATCTTCGCACCCGAGCGCACTTTCAGCAACCTCGCAGACTTTCTCATCCAGCCGGGTCAGTTGTTGCGCCAGATCTTCCCACAGAGGCGAGACATCCTCCAGGCATTCCTCCTCAGGTCCATGGTGATCTTCGAGGTACAGCGACTGCAATGAATCCACCACCTCCTGCACCGCTGAACACACTCTGACCGTGACGTGCTGCGCCCCGGCTACTCCTTCCTCACACCGCGGCGAAGCAATGGTGTCGTCCTGCTCGGCACACACTAAAGACATGTTAATTGGGGAAAATGTTTAAAGGCAGACAGCGATAGTATTTATTAAGATTCCTCAGAGAGGGTACCACTTATGTAACGGCCGACCCCTTACTCAGCCGGCAGCTACACCTCCAAGACCTGTGGCCTGGATAATTTACTGAGATGAATCTAACTATCAAGCCGTACCTCTAACAAATTACACTTTTCCCCCACAATTGACGGTGTAAATATAAGCACGCAAGAAGCAGATGATGTAAAAATAAACTGATTAAATGTATTAAATAAAACCACAAGACAAATGCAAAAATAGAAACATATAAATATTCCTCCACCACATCAACAATGAGACACCACCATATATAAATACAACAAAACCCTCCCTTGCCCCTGTAACATATAACACACAACACGAATAACAAAATGAATGATATACTGAATGATTGTGAACTTGAGTCCAGTTATAAAAACTGTCCTGAATACGGATGACTGAACTAATGATAAATGAGTCGTTTGATTTTCCTGGCAAATGGAGCAACCTCACCGTGATTCCTCGGCGTATGGTGGATGGTGAATCGACCCCGGGGTCTCAGCAGATGAAGGATGAAAGTAGTCCGGCAAAATGAAAAACAAACTGATGCAAAGGCACGATGTGAAAAAACAGCAAGTAAGTTGATACGTGGTTGAAAACAAATGGTCTCCTTTCTCCTCTCTTCTCTCTCTCCCTCTCATTACTTAAATAGTCCTGTGATGGCTGTAATTGATTAATTGCGAACAGGTGGGGACGGCATTACTGATACACACACAAACAGCACATGGGACAATGGAAACGAGACGCACTCAGAACTGACATTTGCAATACTATGTAGCCCCGCTACAGTGTTGTGGACAGCTGAGACATCCTTCTTCATTCCATCATCTCAGGGGGTTGCATGGTGCCTTGATCAGATCACCACCACAAAAGAACTGGAAAGAAACAGATGAGAATCGTGGTGATTAGTACCAATAGCAGATCTCTGAAGAATATGATAATTCTGTGCCCATATAGTCTATTAAGAATACAACTGACAAGTAGTTACGAAAAAGCCAAATTAAAGTAATGAGTTTTTATATAGATAGATAGATAGATAGATAGATAGATAGATACTTTATTAATCCCAAGGGGAAATTCACATACTCCAGCAGCAGCATACTGATAAAGAACAATATTAAATTAAAGAGTGATAACAATGCAGGTATACAGACAGACAATAACTTTGAATAATGTTAACGTTTACCCCCCCCCCGGGTGGAATTGAAGAGTCGCATAGTGTGGGGGAGGAACAATCTCCTCAGTCTGTCAGTGGAGCAGGACATTGACAGCAGTCTGTCGCTGAAGCTGCTCCTCTGCTTGGAGATGATACTGTTTAGTGGATGCAGTGGATTCTCCATTATTGACAGGAGTCTGCTCAGCACCTGTCGCTCTGCCACAGATGTCAAACTGTCCAGCTCCATGCCTACAATTGAGCCTGCCTTCTTCACCAGTTTGTCCAGGTGTGAGGCGTCCCTCTTCTTTATGCTGCCTCCCCAGCACACCACTGCGTAGAAGAGGGCGCTTGCCACAACCGTCTGATAGAACATTTGCAGCATCTTATTGTAGATGTTGATGGACGCCAGCCTTCTAAGGAAGTATAGTCGGCTCTGTCCTCTCTTGCACAGAGCATCAGTATTGGCAGTCCAGTCTAATTTATCATCCAGCTGCACTCCCAGGTATTTACAGGTCTGTACCCTCTGCACACAGTCACCTCTGATGATCACTGGGTCCATGAGGGGCCTGGGCCTCCTAAAATCCACCACCATATGGGAATCCCATCTTCTTTTTCAAAGTTCATCATATTTGAATCTTTAACCAATTATAGATTGCTGTATAAACAGCTGACCACAGAATTTGAAACTCACAGTCATAGCTGTAGGTGTCTGCCTAAGATAACCCAAAGGCACCACCACATGAGTAACTGCAAGTCCTTAGCTTCACAGTCTGAATAGTGAAGGATGACTACAGCATTGGCTGTAATAATCTTATAAAATAAGTCAGAGAAACCTGAGATGTTTTTTTCAATATGAAAGCAAGTAATACACAGATTAAAAGAATTCAGTGCATCTAAGCTATTTATAGTTGATAACCGGAATAAAAGGTTCATAAAATAAGAGTGAGTCAACAACACTGCCAGTTGTGTCAGTGAGTCACCAAAGAAGGAAACACAGAATCTCTAATTTTAGAAAAAAGACAAACATTGCCAAGTCTTGTCTCTCTTAAGCCAGCCTCCTGCTTGCTTTTTTAAAATCTTTAGTTCCAGTAAACGTGAGACTGAGCAGAGGTAAACAGCCACAGCTCCTTTACACACCATTTAAAAAAGCAACTCAAAGGTTGTTGCTAAGTAACTAAAAGAAGCCAAAACAATAATGGCTTGTTAAAAAAAGGCACAGGGCATTATGACTGTTTGCAGTATGCTGCCTACAGAGTCTAGCCTTGTAACCAAGGGTATGATCCTCTTATTAATTCCATTCAAGATCCTGTTACTCACAACTTTCTGAAATTAAATTCCTAGGTGTGATATCCATGATGGTCAACTGCACAAATGATTTGCTGCGACCGTCTAAACCTTCTGATTGTCAGACAGACAGGCAATCTGAAAGCAGGAGTAACAATGCTGGCTATGTGGGATGTACTGTATGTTTTGGAAGTATTTGGTTATTCCATACAGGTAATGACAAAGATGAGAATCATGATGAGAAAACAGGTAGCTGTTATTGCATGTGTTTTCAGAAAATTGCATATGAAATTGAAATAAAATGATGGAGATTGTTAGGAATGTTACAAAAAGAATTTTAGATGAGTCAACACCAAAAGTCAAGGGATCATTGATTAAGTTTAAAGAGAGAGTTCTAAATTCAATGTTACTAACAAAAGCAAACTTTTAAACAAACTTTTATTATCAGAGGAGTGTTTAACAACTGTGTTATGTTGCTAAGTCATTCATTTATTTTGCTGCAAAGTTCATGTACTGTTGAATTTAAAAGGCCATTTTTTATATCATTGTCAGAGGTCACTTGACACTTGCATCAGATTGCTATCAAATACATAGCATGACAACAACCAGAAACACAAAACTGCTGCACCCATAAAAACCAAATGGTAGTGCCAATGCATCTGGAACAAATTTGAACAGCAACAGAATGTAAACAAGCTAAAATAAATCAATTTAATTAATTGATGAATAAAATTTAGACATCCTTTTAAGAATACGTCTATCTTTTACTGTATAGCATCTGAATTGCTGTAAACACTTGACAAAGAAGGTTGTTCTGGTAGTTACTCTGTTGCCAAAGAAGATGACCAAGAAATGAAAGAGGCAGAAGAGCAGGTAAATTCATAGTTTTTTTTACATGCAAAAGATATTTGCATGTATCTTAATGTGTTCATGGAAAGAGAACAAGTCCAGTCATTAATATTTAAAATATCGATGCATCAAATGCAATAGATTCATTATGTAAAGTTGTGGGCCTTAGAAGTGTCTTCAAAAAATGTGTCTTTATGCATTTGTAAAAAGAATTGCATGGTAAGCAAATAAATGTAAACGGGATAAAAATATATGGTATTCCAAGCTTGGTGGTTTTCACTTTGGACACAAAACACACTGAGACAAGTAGTCTGTTGACTGTTGTGCTTTCTCGTGAACATTGTGTCAAGCATATTGCTCACATTGTTTTGTAATGGCCAAGGGGCTTTTGCAAGTGCCATGTGAAAGGGTCATCCATTTGAAATAGTCACTCATCTCTGACAGATGAACATACTGTCATACTATACTTGTGCCTAGAGGAGCACTCTGGTTTTCCATTGACCTTTCACAAGAGTACAGCTTGGCAGAAGGGAAAGAGCCTCCATCTTGTACTGAAATTATAGTCATAGCAGATGTACAGTGGATTCAGAATGGATAAAGTTGGCCTTTTTGCCCATGAGTCCATACTCAAAAACCCAGAGTGAAAACATTTTTTCAGAAAGGCTTGCAATTCATTAAAAATCAAAAACTAAAATCTCTCATTCATATAAGTATTGTGAATTTCCCCTTGGGATTAATAAAGTATCTATCTATCTATCTATCTATCTATCTATCTATCTATCTATCTATCTATCTATCTATCTATCTATCTATCTATCTATCTATCTATCTATCCATCTATCTATCTATTGAGAGCTTTAATTCAGTGCTTCATAGAAGGCCCTTTGACAGCAATGACAGTTTCAAGTCCTCTCATTCCTCTTGGCAGATCCTCTCAAGCGCCATTAAATTGGATGGGGCACGTCTGTAAACTGACACCTTCAGGTCTCTGCACAGACATTCAATGAGGTTTAAATTTGGGCTTTGGCTGGGCCACTTGTTCCAGAGGCATTCTAGCATTTTCTTGGCCATATGCATTGGGTCATTGTCACTGCAGTTGTGTGCATTCTGTGAGCAGTTTTTCTTAAAGGACCTCTCTGTGTTTGGCTGCATTAATTCTTCTCTCAATTCTAACCAGTCTCCCTGTCTCTGTCATTGAGTAGCACCTGCATAGCACGATGCTGATTCCACCATACTTCACCATAAGGATAATATTCGGCAGGTGATGTGCAGTGCATGGTCTTTGCCAAACATAGTGCTTGGTGTTCTGCCCAAACAGATATATTTTTGTCTCATCTGACTATAGAATAATTTTTCCTCATGCTCTCACAGTTCTTTAAATGCCATTGGACAAACCTCAGGTGGGCTGTCATGTGCCTTTTAATCCAGAGTACTACTGAGACAGTCGCCCTACCGACAGGTTCTCCCATCTCAGAAAAGGATTTCTGAAGCTCTCTTAGAGTGACCATTAGGTTCTTAGTCTTCTCTTTCACCGAGGACCTTCTTGCCTCATTCCTCAATTTGGTTTGGCTATCATCTATAGGAAGAGTCCTGGTGTTTCCAAACTTTTTCCATTTCACAGTTATTCACTGTGCTCCTGAAAACACTCAAAGTTTTAAAAGCAGTTCTATACCCTTTCCCTGGTCTATGCCTCATCACAATTTTATCCTGTTTTTCCACAGAGAATTCCTTGGAGATCATGGCTTTGTTTCGTGGTATTTTATATATACAGGTGTGTGTGCCTTTCTTAACTCTGTTGAATCAATTCTTTTTTTTTTGTTTAATTTTATTTATTAATTTTATTGTAGTCATTCCATACAAATAGATCAATTTATAACAAAAAAGAAAAAAAAATGAAGACAAATCAAACCCCAGCCCTGAGAAGGAGAGCTTAGCCAAAGGAGAATTGTTTAGGGCTTTTTAATAAGGCAACAATAAACAAAAGAAAGGAAGAAATATATATAGGTAAATAAAAAATGGAGAAGGGAAATAAATGTGGTAATAGTTATTCTAAAATAATATTGATTAGATTATATATAATTTTTAGTTGAATAATTCTATGCTTTGCGCATATGGAGCTTGAGTGAATTCTCTGCTTTGCTACCTTCCACTTCTTTTCTGATATATTGATTAAGAGATCTTCTTCCCAATGTCCTCTTGGGTCTTTGAAAGGTAGGGGCTCTAATAAGATTTTATATAATGCGGAAATGGTGTTTAATTCCTCGAAATTGAGCAGTATCTTTTCCAGCATGGTGGAGGGTATGAGGTGAGGGAAATCGGGCAGTTTCTGTTTAACAAAATTTCTAATTTGAAGATAGTGAAAGAAATATGTAGCTGGGAGGTTGAATTTGGAATGTAATTGTTCGAAAGATTCAAATATGTTGTCTATATAAAGATCTCTGAGCATTTTAATCCAAAAACTTTTCCAGTTATTAAAAACTGGATATGTTTGCGAGGGTTGAAAGAGGTGGTTCTCTTGCAGAGGTGCCACGGATAAAAGATTTTCCATCTTAAAATGCTTTCTAAATTGGTTCCATATTCTGAGTGAGTAAAGCACAATTGGGTTATTGGTATATTTGCGATAACTTGCATTTATTGGAGCGCAGAGCAGGGAGTATAAAGAAGTACTACAGGATTTTACTTCTATTGTGAACCAAGCCTGTGTATGTTCATTTTTTTGTGTCCAGGTTTTTATGGCTTGTATGTTTGCTGCCCAGTAATAAACTGAAAATTAGGTAAACCATGCCACCTTCTGCCTAAGGTCTTTGTAGGGCCGCTCTTCGGATACGTGGGTGTTTTGAGTTCCAAATGAATGAGGTTATTGTTGAATCTAATTGCTTAAAAAATGATTTATTGATATATATTGGAATGTTTTGAAATAAAAAAAGAAGTTTAGGAAGGATATTCATCTTAACAATGTTAATTCTTCCAGCTAGAGTGAGATGAAGGGTTGACCATCTATGCAAGTCTTGCTTAATTTTTTCCATACAGACGGCAAAATTTTGTTGATAAAGAGCTTTATGTTTACTTGTGATATTTACCCCTAGGTATTTAAACTGATCTGCTATTGTAAAAGGTAGGGTGTCCAATCTAATATTATATGCTTGTGAATTCACTGGAAAGAGTATACTTTTATTCAGATTAATTCTAAGACCAGATATCTTTTGAAATTCTGTTAGTGCTGTTAAAACTGCAGGCACAGTGTTTTCTGGGTCTGATATATATAAAACCATATCATCTGCATATAGAGAAATTTTCTGTTCCAGTCCTTCTCTGATAATCCCCTTTATCTGATAAGAATTTCAACAGTGAACCGCCAGTGGTTCAATGGCGATTGCAAACAGCAGTGGTGACAAGGGACATCCTTGTCTGGTACCACGTTCTAGCTCAAAGTAGTCTGAACAAATTTTGTTAATACAAACTGAAGCTTCTGGATTGGTATACAGTAGTTTGATCCATGCACAAATATTCAGGCCAAACCCAAATTTCTCCAATGCAGTGAAAAGGTAGTTCCATTCAATCATATCAAATGCTTTTTTCTGCGTCTAATGATAGTAATATCTCTGGGGTGTTTGATTTTGCTGGTGAATATATTACATTAAACAAGCGTTGGAGATTTGAAGATAGGTGTCGGCCTTTAATAAATCCAGTTTGATCCTGTGATATTACCGAGGGCAGCACTTTCTCCATCCTTCTAGCTAGAATTTTTGAGAGTATCTTAACATCATTATTCAGGAGTGAAATTGGTCTGTATGATGCACATTGTAACAAGTCCTTATTTTGTTTAGGAAAGACGGTGGTTAATGCCTGACGAAATGTTTGAGGTAGTATTTGGTTGTCTCTAGCTTCTGTAAATGTTGCCAATAAGAGGGGAGCTAGCTGAGTGGAGAATTTCTTATAAAATTCTACGGGGGTAACCATCAGGGCCTGCTGATTTCCCACTTTGAAGTGGACTTTATAGCATTTAGTAATTCTGTTAGTGTCAGAGGTTTATCCAGTTCCTCAGCACTTAAAGCATCTATTTGTGGTGTCTATAATGTATCCAGAAATGCATTAGATTGTGTGTTGTCTTCTTTGAACTCAGTAGAATATAAGGATTTATAATAATCTCTAAATGTGTGCATTATATTTTTATGGTCAATGATTTCTTCTCCATTCGTGTTGGTGATTACTGGTATTGCATTGCGAACTTCTTGTTTGTGAATTTGTTGAGCTAAAAGCTTATTAGCTTTTTCTCCGTGTTCATAGTAATGATGTCTTGACTTATAAATAAGTTGTTCAGTTTCTTTATTTGTTAAGATGTTGAGTTTTGTATGCAGGGCCTGCCTTTTCCTGTGAAGAGCTTCACTTGGACGCCTGGCTTGTTCTTTATCTATTCTAGTAATTTCGCTTCTTAGCTCTGACACTTTCTTGGTTTCTAATTTATTTCTGTGGGAAAGATATGAAATAATCTGTCCTCTTAAGAAGGCCTTTAGAGTTTCCCAGAGTGTTCCTGCAGAAACCTCTGTGGGCGCGTTTGTCTCTAGGAAGAAGCTGATTTGTTTGGATATAAATTCTGTGCAGTTCTCGTCTGCTAATAGAAGAGGGTTAAGACGCCATCTACGAGGTGAGTGTGAAGGGCTTAATAATTTTAGCTCCAAGACTAGAGGGGCATGGTCGAAGATAACAATTGTGTTGTATTTGCACAATTTAATTGTAGGCAGGAAATTATTATCTATAAAAAAATAATCAATTCTTGAGTAGCTATGATGCACTGGTGAGTAGAACGAATATGATCTTGAGTTTGGGTTAAGAAACCTCCAGGGGTCTGATAAGTTGTGGTCAGTTAAAAACTGTGTAATTGTCTTTGCAGTGTTAGATGTCGTCCCCCCTGTCACAGGAATCCTATCTAAGAGTGGATTTAAAACACAATTAAAGTCCCCAGCCATTATAATTTTATGAGTGTTCACATTGGGAATGAATGCAAATAGATTTTGCATGAATTCCTTATCATCGACATTGGGTGCATAAACATTTATCAAAATCATTTTAATGTTAAATAAGTTGCCCATGACCATCACATATCTCCCTTCAGGGTCCGATACTACATTTGATGCTACAAATGGAACTGTTCTGTGTATGAGAATTCCCACCCCTCTAGTTTTCTTTATAAAGCTAGAATGGAACATTTGGCCAGTCCAGTCTTTTTGTAGTCTGAACTGATCCTTGCTTTGTAAGTGGGTCTCCTGTAAAAATACTATTTTAGCGTTTAAGCCTGTTAGGTGAGAGCATACTTTCTTTCTCTTTAATTCGTGATTCAGGCCTTTAACATTCCAGCTCACAAAGTTAACTGTCCCATCATGGAGACATTGATTCTGGGTTTTTAATGTCATTTTATAGTCTTAACTGGTAGTGAGGCAGTTTTCATCTTAATTTCAAAATTCCCCATGAGTTATTGCATTTTAGCCTATTGTTGCATTGATATTTATAGTTATAAGGATTAGAAGAATAGATTAGATACAGCCTGCTCTCCTTTTCTCCCCCCTTTAAGCCCCCCCCCTCCCTATTTTGCCTCCCCATATGAGGCTTGATCCCACTTCGCGATGTCCCGGTCCTCTGACATTCAAAGAGACAGAGCACGTCCAAAACAAAACAAACCCCACCCCGCAGCGCCGTTTGAGAATTAAAACAAAGAGATGTCTATTGCAGCGGAATTCTAAATACTATCTGCCGAAAATATAATCATTAACAATCTTTAAGCTTAAAATAATCTTCAGCAATTTTAAGATATTAAGATAATAAAAGAACGAATCCTAGGAATGATTTTAAAAAGTAGTCTAAGATAAACATAGTAAATCCTAATGTAATAGTATAATGTAATAGTATAAATGTAATAGTAATGTAATAGTAATAGTAATGTAATAGTAGAAATAGCAATAAACCAAGTGTATGATGTTAAACAGTCTACTTTAAGGTAGTAAAAAAAAACAAAAAAAAAAACAAAACCCTACTTTAATTACTTCCACACTTCCACACTCACGTCTATAACTGTAATTAAGACATAAACATATAATGTCCAAGTAAAGAAAAGGATGTAATATTATAATACCAGCCTCTTTAAAAGTGGATCCGACAGCAGATGATAGGTCCTTCCCATGCCTTGACAGAATACGGCTCCTTATTAGCTTTCAAAAGAGTGTCGGAAACAGCTTCTTTAGTTCCTTTTCAGCTTCCTCCTTGCTTGAAAATATATAATATTGGTCTTGAACTTCCACTTTCAGTTTGGCAGGATACAAGAGGCTGTATTTCATATCGGCTGTCTGTAGAAACTTTTTAATGTTAAAGTAGGCTGCGCGTTTTGCAGCTGTTCATGGTGAGAAGTCAGGAAAAATACGAATAAGATTATTTTCAAATATAATCTCCTGCTTGTGCTTGTGTCTGAGAAGTGCCATCACATCAAGCTTACATCGTAATCGCTCAAAGCAGACAATAATAGACCTAGGTTTAAAGGTGCTTGATCTGTATATGCGATAAGCTGCTGCTATTTCAATGCTGAGTTTAAAATCATCTCCAATTATTTTAGGGAGTAATTCTACTTCAAATTTCACTGGGCTTGAGCGTTCTCGTTTCTCAGGTATACCCTCAGTTCTTATAATATTTCTTCTGCACCCATCTTCCAGGGCCGCAAGTCTGTCTCCGAGTTTTTTGCATTTGAAATTCGCAGCTGTAGCTTTTTCATCGGGGTTAGACGCCAATTGTTCCGCTGTTTCAACTCGAGCCGTGAATGCCTGCTTAACGTCATCCAGCTGATCTGTAATGTCATTAATCTGATTGGCATAGTATTTTCAATTTGGATCTCTTCAATCACATTCTACACACATTTCAAGGACAATTAAAGCAAATAGCATGCACCTGACCATAATCTGGAGTGCCACAGGAAAGAGTTGGAATACTTATATGAATGAGAGGTTTCAGTTTTTGATTTTTGTTAAATTTGCAAGCCTTTCTGAAAATGTGTTTTCATTTTGTCATTAAGGGTTATTGTGATGGTGCGGGTCCGGCTCCATGCTCCCTCTTCTCATTTGGGGAGCCTCTTTAACCCGACACCATCAATAGTCAAGACTGGGATGAGCTGTACAAATGAGGACACCCCATAAAGCAAGGGGATGGTGCAAAAGTGTTCAGTGCTTTTATTAAAAACAATCAAACAAAAATAAGTGTTCAGAAAGTGCAGTGCTTCAAAATTCATAGTTTCATAAATAAATAATCTATGAAAACAGGTGAAAAGGTGGAGGTTAAAATAATCCCAATAAATAAATCCATTAAAAACAAGGTTAAAAACTACTGGCAGGAATACTCCTTTTTTAAAACCCAGTGCCTTCCTCTTCTAACACTGGTGGCTCCCCTGCTTGTCCCATGTGGGCCTTGCAGCAGAGGAGTCGCCCTAACAGCAGGCGGAGCTGACCTTCCTCAGGTACAGATGCCTGCTGTCCCATGGCTACAGACAGGTTCCCTTGCCAGACTAAGACTTTGGTCCCTAGCGGCCAGAACACTCATGTTGGGGCTCTCCTCCTAAGCCTCCTTGACCCCCGCTGCCTTCCTGGTGTTAAATGGCGAGTCATTTATTTAACACACATCTCTTTAGCTCCCCGAGTTGCTCAGCCAGAGTGATCACTCTTTCAGCCCCCGGGCGTCAACCTCTCGCTCCCACTCAAGGGGCTCTCCTTCCCAGATGCCTGTCTTCTCATCTTCGAACCTGCTCTCCTCGGCTCATTCACTCCCTCACCAGCGCCTTCTTCTCTCTTTAACCTCCAGGCGTTTCCTTTCTTTTCCCCTCCGCGCACTCATGTTTCCCCTTTTAAAATGGGGACGTGGCACATTCAGCTGTAATGATTAGCAACTCCTGTCACCATTTAGGGTCATGGACAATCCTACACCTGTTCACTTAGTGTAGAACCACCCCCCTCCCACATTACACCCGGGAACCGCTCTCACCACGCTACCCACAACCCCTCTTACCAAGACACGAGTGCAGCGATTATTTATTTAAAAAGATGTCGATCAGCCATGGACCTCACTTTACCACAGTTATTGAGTGTAGGTTGATGGACAAAAACTGCAAATGTGTCCACTGGTCTGAATACTTTATGAAACCAAAAGGGGAGATATTTGCTATATAATGAGGTAGGCAAAGTGATCTCCTGAGTCTTTAAGATACTGTGGCACCCTTTCTTCTCAAATGACCTTTTAGGAGCATTTGGAATGTGTCTTAATAAATGTGCCCTTTGTAAAGTTTTTGTGATAACCAAGTCACTGGAAAGCCAACCAGCTGATTAGATGTTGCCAGGTGGTCCAGCCAGTAATGTGGAGCTAAGAACTGACCACTTCAGAGTCAGACAGCAAACTGGCATCCCACCTGAAGCCTACTTTCTCTTAAGAGATTGGCAGTTCACATCACATTCAATAGTTAAACTGTGATCACGGGACTGGCAAAACACAGTGGTTGTCTTCTGTGGATGTTCCTATAGTCACAAATAAAAAATTAACTGTGACATACAGAACATCCTCCCATCTCATCCAGTTTAGAATAGCAGGGGCTGGACCATAAGCATCAGATGCAAGTCAGGAGTCAAGCCTGGGCAAGGCGCCACTCCACCATAAAGCAAACTCATTCACACACCCACCTGGGATCAATTGAGAGCTCTCAAATGAATCAACGTTACACATTACGGGTGTGGAAGAGAAAATTGAGCATCTTGAGAAAAACACAAACAGCCATGGGGAGAATGTGCAGATTCCACACTGATGACGCCTGGGAGCTGTGAAACAGGAGAAACACTAAACATTTTTCCACCAAGCCTCCTGCAAAGCCACTATTTCCTAAAAAGATTTTTACATAAAAAGCACAGGGTGCCTTACACTGTAGATTCACATTATCAGTTTTTTTTTTATGATTGAAGCACAGGCAGATTAAGTAACTTGGTCAGAATCACACAAAGGAGATCAAATCAGCAGCCAACAGGCAAACTGTGTTTATGTTGAATTCTCAGCCTGCTTTTCACTGGCTTTATAACATCCACCGGACCACTACATTTGATAGGATCTGGATTTGTTGTCATCACATTCTGGATAAGACAAAAGACCATAAGTTCAACCAAGTGGAGGTAGTTGATTAATCCTGATCAATGTAATGCAACTTGGCAAATTCTGATAAAGGAAAAAAGGACATTTTTACAGTTGAACTTTTGCCATCCTTGGGCCAATTCTATGCATTCTTATATTGAAAGAGGTCAGTACGGTGACACAGTGGTTTAAAATCTTGGCCAGGTCATTTTTCCAAAGATGGATATACTAGGCTAATTGGCCCTGCATTAGTCAGTGTGGATAAGGGTCCAGGCCTTGGGACCTACTTGCCCATGAACTTGTCAGAATGGGCTGTTGCTTCCATAAACCCTGGGGCTAAAAAGGATTGATTTTGGATGGATAGTTAGATAGACAGCCAAGCATAATTAGGACAATACCCGAGGCAGGAAGCAAGAGTTGCCATACATTATAGAAACACACTGTAGTAGTGAGAGGAGTGAGTGATCTCCTACAATTGATATGGAATTTGAAACTCAAGAGAAGCAGGCCAGAAGTAGCAGTCCATGTTTGACATTCTCTCTGTAAATTGAACTTTGGGATCAAAAAGCACCTTCCCCCCAAACCAGAGAAGCGTCCGGCGGATAAACACAAGGGATAGTGCTCATGTCCCTAGAAAAAAAGCCAGGACACATATAGGGCACATCACTTACCCTCCTAAGCAGAGCAACATTTTTTATTGTAATTAAGTAACACATGCCCCCATCATATATATATATATATATATATATATATATATATATATATATATATATACATATATATATATATATATATATATATATATATATATATATATATATATATATAGTGTTTAAATAACAATCCTTTTTTCCTTTTTAGAGTTGGCTGTCTGGGTATTTTCTGATATGAAATAGTTAATCTGTGTATGTGTTTCTCAAAATTAAAATATATAGGTATACCGGTATTAAACACCTACAGTAATGAAAAAACATTTTTTATTGTAATGTAATACTCAAAATAAATAAATACATTTTTGTATATAACTTAAGGACCATTTGATATTTAAAATAACTAGGGGGCTCTGCCCCCTGCTCGCTTCACTTTCCCACCCCCAGGTCTGGTTTACCGGATATACAATTTAAAGAGATTGTTATTTTCATGGGAATTGTTACATATGCATTACTTTTACTTTAAAACTTTTTTAAAAACCATACTTGTCCTTTATTTTTGGTCCCGGGCGTGATTACATCTCTTTCTCGCAGGACGTATAACGCTACTTGCATTGTGAAGGGGGTGCAACTGAACACATGCCAAGGAGATGCCGTCGGATCATCTGCTGGCGAACTGCATGTTCTGCTTGTCTCACTGCCTGATCATTTCAAAGCCTGTACAGCAGCTGTCCTTTTGCCACTTTGTGTCTCTGCCGCTCACGTTCTGTGGGTGGGGGGGTTTAAAGTGGCTGAACACACGCTAAGGAGAAGCGGTCAGATCATCTGCTGGCTTTCTGCTGCTGGTGAGCTGCGTGTTTTGCTTGTCACTTGTCGTTGTCTTAAGAGCTGGGAGCAAGTTAATGTGTCTCTCACAGGACTTCAAATTGTCTTCTGAAAAGATCACGCCTCGTCTCCCTAGTCAACCTCCCCAAGATTTTTTTTTATAATAGAGAGATAGTGTTTCTGGCTTGCAAGTTCAGCACAAAAGCAGAAGATGGGAAAATACCAATCACCTCAGCAATGTCTGTCAGCTTCTTTCATCACAAGAAATTTCACAATATAATCTAGTATACAACTGACAGCAGCTCTTTTGCCAGCTTCCGCTAATTGGCACAGTGGTTTTCTCCAAGAACTGATAAACTGCTGAATTAAAAGACTTCTTTCTAGAGTCTGCACAAAAACAGCCACTGAGAAAAGAAATCTGCTAAAGTGGCTCATTTTGAATTAAAAAATTTAGTTTCATTGGTGAACAATCTTAAGATGTAATATTACTATGATTTGGATAACCAGAAATGAGGAGCCCTATGTATAAGATTCATGGAAATGTACTGAACTATATAAGACACACTGACACATAGAGAGACAGAAATGAAAGGTACTATATGATAGATAGATAGATAGATAGATAGATAGATAGATAGATAGATAGATAGATAGATAGATAGATAGATAGTTTTATTTATTTTTAAATTAATCTTTGTTCAGTCAAGAATAAAAAACTACCATATATTAATTTAACCATAATCATTTGGTTTTATAAAGCAGCTACATTTCTATAATAAATAACATATACCAGGACATTCATTTTTCCTTCCTTCAAATAAAAATTGTAAGCTACACCTCATACCCTCACACATATTATTAAAACCAAAGTTTAATACTTTACCACCTCTACTCCCCAGTACACTCCTCCTACTCTGCACATAAATTCAATTAAATATCTGATATGTATAAGTTAATTCACCACCAGTACTCCCCAGTACAATCTTCTTACACTACACATAAATTCAAACATTTGATTGGCATAATATAAACAAAACATTTCCAATTTGATTCCATCCCTTCAATTCCTACTCCTTACATATTTCATATCTATTATAAAATAATTTTAATAATTACAGTCAGAAATTAATTACCAAATCACCCCCCTTACAGAACACAGAACCCCTCCCCGACCTCTTTTACCAATCTCCAAAAATCATTAAAGGTTTTAAAATCTCTGAGCAAGCCCCAGACTAAGTCTGCATCTTACCAGCACTTCAAACAGGAGCAGGGCCCGATCGGTGGCCATCAAGTTTTTTTTTTTTTTTGCTTATTTCTCCTTGTCGTAGATAGATAGATAGATAGATAGATAGATAGATAGATAGATAGATAGATAGATAGATAGATAGATAAGCTTATTATTTTTAAAATTAATCTTTATTCAATCAAATAGATAGCTTATAAATCATTCCAGACAGCGTGGTAGCGCAGTAGTTAGTACTGCTGCCTTCCTGGTTTTGAACCCCAGTCCAGGCACTGTCTGTGTAAAATTGTCATGTTTTTCCTTGAATTTTCCCCCTACATCCTAAAGCATGCATGTCTGGTAAACGTATGTAAGTGTGATTAATAAATGGATTCAAAAGCTAAGTACCCGGAATAGACCTGTATGGACGTGGAAAGAACACGGGAATTCCACATACAATAACTTATATCTTTAGTTTTTGAAGAAAGATGGATATTTGCTCAATTTACCAAGGAGTATTATATCCACGTTCTTTTCTCAGTAGGCTGTAGCCGGAGGTTTCAATAGTGCTGTTTGTAATTACTTTGGAAACTGGATGTTTCCTCACATTTTTTTTTTGTTGTTGAAAAGATTTGCGCTTTATTTTTTGTTAGCTTGGGTACAGAATGATACTGCCTTTTTTCTTTTTCAGTAGGACGTCACTTAACATGTTTAACGCCCTTAGACTTAGGATGTTACGTCACATACCTTTTCGCCTTTCAAGAGGAAAGTCTGTCAACTGTTTCCTGTTTTTTTTTTTTTCTTATGGTCAGGATGTCTCTCCCCTTTTCTTTTTTAATTAGACTTCCAATGTGATTTTTGTAATTGTGTTTCTCTTAAATTTAAAATGTTGCTCTGCTTAAGAGGGTAAGTGATGTGCCCTATATGTGTCCTGGCTTTTTTTCTAGGGACATGAGCACTATCCCCTGTGTTTATCCGTCGGACGCTTCTCTGGTTTGGGGGGAAGGTGCTTTTTGATCCCAAAGTTCTCACCCTTTCTTCCTCTGTCTTTACAGTTCTTGAGCGGGCCGCCCGCTGCGACGGAAACCCCACCCGCGCGTAGCTAAGTTACCATGGTGACAGATACACGCTGTCTAAAATGAGAGAGATACACTGGAGTTTGCAACAGCTGAGAAAGGCTAAGTTCCTCTTTTTACCATAGAAAGGGGAAAGCAATTTAAAGTTGTTGTGGACTTAGGAGACACGTTCTCTTACTAGCGGTGACCAAGGTGGCCGACCGTTTCTTTGCAGGTGAGTGCAGCGCACGGATTCGGCGTCCTGGCCCGGAGCGGGACAATTTCGGGGGGCTGGTGAAAAACGAAATCGGATAATATCCAGATGTGCAATCATGTTGTTGTTTAATTTACAGGAACAAACTAAGATATACGGTGCTGTTCGAAAACAATCGTTACCAGTTAAGGTCTCTCGATATAGATTCGGCATAGTTCGATGGATATTTGCGATGAGAGAACAAGGCGGCGCTATTGGGCACAACCGCTGCATAAAGTTTGCTCAGATTGCTCACATCCTGTCCGTTACATTAGTCAGGAATGGCTATTAATGAACAGTTGCTTCAAAGCAAAAGTGCAGTGCTAAACAATAATATAATTTATTATGATCAGCAATCCGACACGCATTCAACCACCGGTGTGAAAGTATTTTCAATAATCTAGTACATTCAAATATTACTGTACAGGATACCGGGAAGCTTGAAACAAAATATTTTATTTTAACGTTATAGGCAGTATCTCATTGCCACATAGTCCGATTCCATCTAAATTTCACTGCGACTTGGTAAGATGTCAGTGCCAAAAGTCGTAGGGGCAGAATGTTGCAGGCGCTCCGGGATCTAATATCTTAAAACACATGCCCTGGTTACAATGGCATGTAGGATTTTTCTTTCGTTCTTTTTGTGACTCACACCATGCTTAACAGTTTATTCAGGGGTGTGCTGTCATAGTTTTGCATATTTATTTCGAAAGAGGCAAATGTTGCAGTTACTCTGCTGTTTATTAGGAAATGTTGTTCATCTCGCCTGTTTCTTAGGTGCCCATTGCCACAAAATTTGACCTGTTGGTGGCTGGTTTGATCAGATCAAAGGTGGATTTCAAAGCCAAAAATCTTTATGGCAAGGATTTTCTATATGTTTCACATTTAAAATATACATATACTAAATCACTCACTTCTATTTTAACTGTTTACAGATGGGTACACAAGGGGCAAGCAATGGAGCGGTAGCTGGAGCATCTGTAAGTAGCTTATATAAAATATATTTATAAAATCACTTGGAGTGTTCCACTGATAGTAGAAGCAATTCTGTCTCAGAATAATATCAGGTGAGCTGGAGTGTAAAAGGATTGTTGAGATGACTGCTTTGCTTATGTGTCTAAAACTTGACAAGTAGTGTCAAATGGAAGAATTCTATTTTGGGCTTTAAATGAAATCTTCAACAAGCAAATGACAGTTCTCAGGGTAGGGAACAAGTTCTCAAGAAAATAGTTGATGCTGTAAGCAAACAGATTTATTTTGAAATATTTAGACCATGCCCTTTAAAGAAACAAGAAAATATTAAATTGAAGAATTATTGAAGTTAAAAAATAAGTGTATTGTTTTGAATATTTTAATTGACTGTTACACTATGGTTTTCCAAAAACAAATGTGAGAAAGTGAATTGCTGATCTGTGCAACTTTCACTGTTTCATTCATACATTGTCTGAATAATACTACTGAGTGGCCGGAGCTGATCATGGCAGCATTAGATGCAAAGCAGGAAACAACCCTTGACCATTGCAGGGCTAGGCCAATATAGTGTTACTAGTCACCCTACTGTGTGTGTTTTGAGGACATAGGAGGTAGCTGGAATCCTCCGAGAAATCTCACACCTACAAAGGTAGAACGTGAAAGTCCCCACGGGTGGAGAAAGGGCTGGAGTTGAGGAGCAGCACTGCTCACCACTGTGCTATGTGACTTGAAAGAATACTAAACATGGTGTCAGAGAACAAAGGAGCATCTGCTGCTTTTTGTGATAATACATTGCCTATCAGTCAGTCTAGCAATATTCTAGGGTTAAATCCAATTTGCCCTAACTTAATAGTGGTTGTATACTCTTGGTTGTGTGTGTCTACCAAATAACTAATCAATTAATCTTTTCACCTTAAACTATTCACAAATACAAGCTCATCACAAACTTTCACTGTGTTACACTGTACGACTCAGTTAAGTCAGTTAACCTGCTTATTTAATGAGTAGAATATTACAATTACAATTTTTAAATTAAAACATTTACACAATACATTTATTCAAAGTAGATAATTAAATAAAAAGCACATAGTACAATTGTTTCTGTATTTTTATATATGCACCACTGAATAGATTTTTAGTTAGATCTGGTGAGATAATGGTGCAAATTGAAATTTCAGCATCTCAGTTTGCAGCCCAATGTGTTAGCCATGAGCCAGACCACTCTATGGCACTGAATACGCGACTGAAGCTGCTAAAGTAAGCAGAACAACAAAATAAGCCAGTTAGCCAGTATATTGCATCTGAATTTCCCAAATATTGTGTAAGTCTATTTTAATTTCCTCAACATGTATGAACAGTAGGTAAACCTACAATGTATTCTGTAACAGTTTCTGATTATATGCTATTATTATTTTTAACATACATTTTAATAATTCTTTCAGCCTGCTGTATTTATACCTGTTGTAATTGAAAGAGTTTTTGATCAATTAATCACGTATTCAGTATTTATTGAGTATAAAGTTTATTAAAATGTATTATCAGACAGAACATTTCAAGGAGAGATATATTTAATAGTAGCAGAATATCTAAGCTGATTATTATTTATTATAAAATGCATTTATTAAGAAGCTAACTATTTTAATCCAGAACATTTTCAGATCATACTAGATCTGTTAGTTCACAACCCATTTTTAGAGGACATTTTGTTTCAATGGAAGGAGTAGGGTTAGCAACTTTTTCCTACATTTATGTGAATGTTCAACATTCTTTAGTTAAATTACAGTCTAAATTCAATTAAATGCTACTCAGTTCATTCTTCCATCTATTTACTCATTTTCAAACCCCTGCAGGTTTGCAGTGAGTCACAACTTTTCCCTAAAGGCTTCATTTTGCTTGGCTTTTCCCTAAAGGCTTGAGTACAAAGTAGGAACCAGCCCCGGATGGGGTGCCAGGTAATCACTCTTGCACCCTCTCGTGCTTCCTTTGACCATTTAGAGATGCCAATCCATCTGACCTTCAGTGATAAGCTGTGACACCTACAGATCCCTTACAGGAGTAGAAGGCTTGATCAGCTGAATAGCCAGACATTTTCAGACTGTGAGGTATTAGCTATGGGGAAAGATTGAAGGAATCGGATCTTTTTATTTTAAGGACATAGAAATAAAGAGGTGACATAATTGAACTGCTTAAAATTCTGAAAGTAATTTAAGTGGATCCCAGCTGTTACTTGAAAATGAATTCTTTAATAAGATCACAGGGGCACAGATGGAAACTGCTTAAGTGTGGATTTCACACAAACATTTTTTTTCACACAAAGAGCCATAGACACAAGGAATAAATTACCAATTATTGTGGTAGACGGTAGACAAAACTTGAAACAATGGCATTTCGGAGATAATTATTAGAATTGGATTTGCAAGCTTGCTTGGCTAAATGGCCTGTTCTTATCAAAATTGTTCTAAATTCTAGTAAAGAACAGGGTAAATGTGAAAACCTATCACAAATGCGATTTTATGAACAAGAACCCATGAGAATTTTATGCTGACGTTGTAGGTGTTCTCCTTACAACACTAAAAAAAAATTAACACATTGGTAATTTTGGGCTGGGTTACTACACCACTGACCCTATCATCTTGAACAATGTCTGCCTGCTTTTGTGGCCATCATCTTTTGCTCACTTGCTGCTGTAAATCAAAATGCCGAAGGAAGGAAGGAAGTGGCATTTCAGAGCTGCAGGTAGCTTGGCTGCACAAGTGTGTGAGAAAAGCGGCAGCCCTCCTTACTTTAAAATGTCAGAGATACCAGCAGGGGTGCAAATGCAAACCACATGAGCTTAATATGTGGATTGCTTTTAGTTCTGTAAAAATGTAAAACGATTCTAATTCTTTGTAATCAGAATTGCCAGTTTCACAGTCAAGATTTCACATCTGTAATCCAGCTGCTGTCACTGACATTTGAACAATCTATTGATCACTTGAAAGGCTATTGAAGACTGGGCACACACACATTAAAGAAAATAAACATTTAAGTGCAGTTAGAAAGTCACTGCAGAAATGGAAAGAATTGGAGTTGTCAGCTTAAATGTAGACTGTAGAGACACTTTTGTTAATTAGCAGTTCTTTTAGGCTGGGGTTCAATCACAATGACTGATTGAGTGAATGACCCTGCAAGAGCCACTCATCAGTGTTAAAATAGTGCTGCGAAGGTGTTCATCGTGAGAGGTACAAAAAGGCTACAAGAAGCTTGAAAAAAGCTGGTTTGATTTTTTAAAAATAGTAAATAAAAACATTTTTATTGTAAACAAGCACACAAAATGTACATTAAAATAACACCTGTTTAAATGTATTAGTTAATTTATTCAGCTTCCTGATGTTTAGTTAAAAGATTAATCACCTCAGATCAAGGCTTCGATCTGTGATGTTGTTACAAAGGCGTGCCAACCATCTGGCTGTTGCTTCAAGTATTAATAGGTGCTGATGTCGTCCACATAGTGCCATTTGGAGATTGCATTGTTAGGGACATAATGCCATTGTAGGATCTTTGTGCAGTGACATATTTATTTCTAAAGCAAACCTAAAGGAAAATAGTTGAATGGAGAAAGATGTTTATATTGATAGGTTGTAACCATTCACCTTTACACTAGGTGTTAGTTTAATCAGACTATTTTTGAATGATCCTGCCTTTGTCATCACCATCTGCTAGCTGATTTTTATAGGAAATAACATTCTCAGGAGCATTATTTAAATAGGTAAAGATGGCTCAAAGTCTTACATTTTATATAGGAAAAATGACAATGGAAATGGCTGTTGAATGCTGGAAAATTTGTCTTTGTTTAGCACAAATTAGTTTAAGTGCATGTATTATGAATAAGATACACACACCGTCATTTACAAGAACACTTGGGCAGCTTGGTGGTGCAGTGTTAAGCGCTGCTGCTTTACAGGACTGTGCAGCATGTGTGTGTCACCATAATTGTGTGCACTTTCCTCTGGGTATTCCAGTTTTCTTCTTACATTCCCAAAAACATGTGGGTGAGATTAATTGGCAGTTCTAAGCTGGCCCCATCAACTGTAAGTGTGTTCTCTCAGTGATAAGCTGCCATCCTGTCTGAATTAAATTCCTTTATTGTCATTGTATGGTACAATGAGATTCAATATGCAGCTCCTCCATAAACTAATCTGCCTATAAAATAATACAATAAAACAATAAAAAATATACAATATTAAATCATAAGTACAAAATACATGTTCATATAGTGCAGCTAGTGCAAATAGTTCATAAAGTGGCCTAGGTTGTGCAATGTTATAGTTGTAGCACCAGTTTACAGTGTGGTAATTGTACTTATAAGTACAAACAGTTCTACCAGGAGCACTTGATGGACTGATTGAGTGTGTTTATAGCTCTTGGGATGAAACTGTTTCTGAGCCTCGAGGTCTGTGCAGGAAAGGCTCTGAACATTTGCTGGATGAGAGAAGTTCAAACAGACTATGCCATGGGTGAGTGGAATCCATGCAGATGCTGGTGGCTTTCCTGAGGCAGTGTGTGCTTTAAATGTTGTCCATGGTTGGAAGCTGCACCTCAATAATCCTCTGCATTCTCGACACAACCCACTGTAGAGTTCCGAACAGCTGCTGTGCAGCTGTGATGCCACCCACAGATACAATGGCTTAAAATGATCGCAGTGGTGCAGCAGTAGTAGGTCAGCTGCACCTGTTAAAGGAGGCCGGCTTTTTTCAACATTATTAATAAAAATAGCCAATCCTGAGCCTTCTTCAGCAGTGCCATGGTGTTAGCTGCAAAGTCCATAGAAATATAAATCTCTAGGAACCTAAAGCTTGACACACACTCTATCCCCAATGATGGAAACTGGAGCATAATCCACATCACGTGATTTTCTAAAATCAATGATGAGGTCCTTGGTCTTCCCTGTGTTGAGGGACAGGTTGTTCACTGAGCACCATCTCACCATTTTTCATCTCCACTCTGTAAGCTAATAAAATTAGCCCAATCACTGTCGTGTCATCTGCAAATTTTATGATGGTATTGGTGGTGTATACAGGTACACAGTCATGAGTAAAGAGGAAGTAGAGGATGGGGCTCAGTCAACAGCCTTGCAGTGTGGCCATGTTCAGGGATATGGTGGAGGAGAGATGAGGGCTCAGCTGTACCACCTGATGGTGCTCCAACAGGAAGCTGAGAATCCAATTACATAATGGTATTGTAACACCCAAACTGGTGCAGTTAATGGGTGAGCTGGGTTGGGGAGTACCTGTATTAAAAGCAGAGCTATAGTCCACAAATAGCATCCTCACATATGTTCCCTGTCCCTCCAGATGAGTCAGGGCTGCTTGTAGAGCTAGAGAGAGGGCATCCTCTGTAGATCTATTACCTCTGTAAGCAAACTGATATAGGTCTAGGGAGGCGGTGATGTTGGCTTTAATGTAGGAGAAAACTAGTCTTTCAAAGCACTTCATTATTATCAATGACATAGCGATTGGACGATAGTCTTTCATATTACTAGTGTTTGTTTTCTTCGGCACTGGCACAATGATGGCTGACTTAGGATATGCAGGGACCTTTTTCAACATTAAGGAGGGATTAACGGTATTCATAAATACCTCTGTGAACTGCTCAGCACAGTTCCTGAGCACCTGTCCTGAAACTCCATCTGGTCCAGCAGCTTTATGTGGATTGACCCTCTGCAGCATGCGCTGTACATCATATGTGCTCAGTCTGAAGGTGGGAGACTTGGCATCCTCTGTGCCTATAATCTTTACAGGTGGAGTAGGGTTTTTGGATTCAAAGCGGGTAAAAAATGTGTTGAGATCATCGGCCAATGTGGCATCACTGTGGAGGGAGACAGGGCTGACTTTGTGATAAGTAATAGCTTTAATTCTTTTTAATGTTGTAGATTTGATCCTTCATATGTTTTCTGTAGATGTTTTTGGCCTATTTTTATACCTTTTTCAGGTTTGAAATGGTAACAATATAGGCTGTGGGATTTCCAGATTTAAATGTCTGGTTACATGCTTTTAATAGGTGTTTCACCTATTTGTTCATCCATGGTTTTGTATTTGGAAAAATGTTTATTTTCTTGTCCATAGTGACATTATCTACACAGCTATGAATGTTAAAAAGAACAGAAGATGTGTATTCCTCCAGGTCTATCTCTGTGCTCTGTTCAGCCTGCTGAGCAAACAGTTCCCAAAGCAGTCCTGGAGTTGTGATATGTCTTTCTGACAGCTTTGTTTCTGTGGATAAGAGGTGTGTATGCAGGCATCAAAAATAAATAATAAAAAAAAATTCACAGGGTGCATATCTTGTGGTGCCCATTGCTGCCAGGATAGGCTCCAGCCTCCCATGGCTCTGAATTTGATTAAGCAGTTTTGAGAATGTTATGTAACTTTCAGTATCTAATACAATTGTTGTATCTGCATATTCATTGCCCCTTTGAAAATGCCTGAGCTTCATCTCTCACATAACAAAGACTTGCATACTAGGTTAATCAGCACGGCTAAATCTGGTGTGCATATGTGAGCTTTGGGGTAGACTGGCATCCGATACAGAATTTGTTCCATCCTTGCACTTGATGTTGCTATGCCCCATGGCTCAGAACTATACTGATAACTTTTCAAGAGTAGATGGATTGATAAATTAGCATAGCATCCTCAAACCTTCTTAATATATTTCAGAGTCAAAGAGGGAAGGATAAAATATAATAAAATAAATTACCCTTTTACAATTATGTTCTTTAAATCTTAGAATTATAAAATGCCTCTTGAATAAATGAAAAGTTTGGATTTTACCACGTTTTGTGCACATCTTTACTTTTTCCTCACATTTTATCATCTTTGCAATCCATAATACCCACTGAGAATGACAGTGTTCACATTGTCTGTGGTGAATGTTGTATATTATTTGAGATACACCAGCATACAATGACTGTGTTCTAGAGACTGATATTCTAAACTGCTTCAGAATTGCGGCTACCTAGGTGCATCAGTTAATCCCAAAAAAATAACAAAGGCTTTTTTTGTGTTACATAATAAAAACTAACAAATACATCCAATATAGCAAGCTATTGAAACCCCTCATCTAAAGTGTGACATGCTTTACAGCAGTGATTCTCAACCTTTTTGGCCTTGGGTCCCAGTTTTATCTATTTTTGTTCAGAGATAACCCTTTATTACCAGTAATTTTAATGTAAACTACCAGTCTACCAATATTTTCCCCTGAATTTCACACATTTTTTAGCAGGTTTGACCACCCTAACCCACTCTCACCTCAGAGTACTGCATCCTCTACCCATCCATCTGCTTATACTAGCATAGGAGAGAGTTTTCCCCACCCACAATTACAGCAGACCAGATAAGCAGAGAGCTGAGGAGACTTCGTTCCAGCAAAGCAGTGGGTCCAGATGGAGTATCGCCATGACCGCTGAAGGCCTGTGCATTGGAGCTGGGGAGTCCTCTACAGTGCATCTTCAACCTGAGCCTGGAACAAGGGAGAGTCCCAACGCTTTGGAAAACATCTTGCATCACCCCAGTCCCAAAGGAATCACGTCCTGGTGAGCTGATTGACTTCAGGCCTGTCGCTCTGATGTCACATGTGATGAAGACCATGGAGTGGCTGCTGCTTCACCACCTGAGGAGGCCACAGGTCCGACACGCCCTCGACCCTCTGCAGTTCGCACACCAAGAGAAGGTGGGAGCGGAGGATGCCATCATCTACATGCTACACCAATCCCTGTCCCACTTGGACAGAGGCAGTGGTGCTGTAAGAATTATGTTTCTGGACTTCTCTAGCGCCTTCAACACCATCCAACCTCTGCTCCTTAGGGACAAGCTGACAGAGATGGGAGTAGATTCATACCTGGTGGCATGGATAGTGGACTATCTTACAGACAGACCTCAGTATGTGCGTCTTGGGAACTGCAGGTCTGACATTGTGGTCAGCAACACAGAAGCGCCGCAGGGGACTATGCTTTTTCCAGTCCTGTTCAGCCTATATGCATCGGACTTCCAATACAACTCAGAGTCCTGCCACGTGCAAAATTTCGCAGACAACACTGCTATCGTGGGTTGCATCAAGAGTGGGCAGGAGTAGGAGTATAACAACCTAATCAAGGACTTTGTTAAATGGTTTGACTCAAACCACCTACAACTGAACACCAGCAAAACCAAGGAGCTGGTAGTGGATTTTAGGAGACCCAGGCCCTCTCACGGACCCCGTGATTATCAGAGGTGACTGTGTGCAGAGGGTACAGACCCTCTGGATGATAAACTGGACTGGACTGCCAATACTGATGCTCTCTGCAAGAGAGGACAAAGCCAGCTGTACTTCCTTAGAAGGCTGGCATTCTTCAACATCTGCAATAAGGTGCTGCAGGTGTTCTATCAGACGGTTGTGGCGAGCGCCCTCTTCTACGCGTTGGAGTGCTGGGGAGGCAGCATAAAGAAGAGGGACACCTCACACCTGGACAAACTGGTGAGGAAGACAGGCTCTATTGTAGGCACGGAGCTGGACAGTCTGACATCTGTGGCAGAGCGACGGGTGCTGAGCAGGCTCCTGTCAATCATGGAGAGTCCACTGCATCCACTGAACAGTATCATCTCAAGATAGAGGAGCAGCTTCAGCAACAGACTGCCATCACTGTCCTGCTCCACTGACAGACAGAGGAGATCATTCTTCCCCCTATGCGAATCTTCAATTCCACGGGGGGTAAACGTTAACATTATACAAAGTTACTGACTGTTATACCTGCCTCGCACTCTCCACCTTGCACTTTTTAACTTGCACTGTGTTTTTATCACTCTTTAATTAATATTGTTTTTATCAGTATGCTGCTGCTGGAGTATGTGAATTTCCCCTTGGGGATTAATAAAGTATCTATCTATCTATCTATCTATCTATCTATCTATCTATCTATCTATCTATCTATCTATCTATCTATCTATCTATCTATCTATCTATCTATCTATCTATCTATCTATAACATTGCTCTATTATAAAAGGAAATCCTGAGACAAGAATTTTTCAAAGAGATAATTTCAAGTCCCATGAGGCGAGACTTTGGCCATGACATTTTTTCAAGTCATGCCCTCCTGTCAACCATATTCAACCACGCACATGGCCCTCTCACCTCTCATTCATGTGAATGCTTTTGTCAGACACAGTTCCCGCTCTCTTAGCTCTTAAAAATTATTATGTTTTCCTCACTTTAAGTTCCCAATAAAAGAAGACTTATTATGTCCAAATCTTATTGAAAAATTTCATCTCGAAGGGTTATTAACAGAAGAAATGAGTACACAGGCAATCCTAGCACAGAGAAACGATGAAGTCAAACAAATTAAAGCGAAAATTGTCGATCGTTTACACGACAAATTGGTTAAATGCGTATCAATAGATTTTTGCTTAAACAGTTGGTGGTGATTGTGCAGAAGATGAAAACAAAAACTTACAGTATCACAAAGAATACCTACAACCGTTAACACCATCTGGTCTTCCATCACCCAAATTACTGTTGAAAGAAGGATGTATCCAAGAAAGGTAATGTAGTGCATCTTTCCCCAATAACATTAGACACCAAAGGAGATCTTGATATACTATTTGTATTAAAACGTTAACAGTTTCTCGTTAGAATAGATTTTGCAAAGACAATTAACAAATCACAGGGACAAACATTCGAAAAAGCCAGTTTATTTATTAGAGAGAAAGAAACGAAATCCACTCATGGGCAGTTATACATTGCATTGTCACGATGTAAGTCCAAACACAGAATCAAAATTCAACATGATATTGACAAAAATTTAATAAAAAAATTATTTTTACTGAAGTTTTACAGTAAAAGTGTAAGTTTAAAAAGTATTTGCGTGTTAATTTAAAATCCAAACAGAATGAAATCGTATAAAGCAACGAAAAACTCTAACGCAACATGAAACATAATTTACTTTCAAATTATTACGTTTTACTATTTTTTAATATCGTTAATTACTCGCTGTAATGTAAAATAGTTAGTTCTATTATGCATATGTAAAAATTCACATGAAAATAACAATCTGTTTCAATTGCACATCCTCATCCCCATACGCGAGCGGCTGAACCACAAAGTAGCTAGTGCGTAGCGCCGACCCAGGGGTTGGTGAGCGAAGTGAGCAGGGGGCAAAGCCCCCTATTTAAATACATATTCAACTTTTAAACAAAGTGTACTTAATAGATAAAATATGCAACATACTCATCCAAAAAAAAGATGCCCAGAGTGCTTACTGCTCTGTTGAACAAACACACTAAAATGCTTTTGTGAAGCCTCAAAATTTACATTTTTTCATTTAAGAAAATAGACCAATTTACTTGTGTAAGTAGCATGTTTTGTTTCCAAATACCTTTATAGCTGAAAGCTTCATGCTTCATTTGGTAGTACCACATTACAAGTGATGCACAATGCCTGTTGCTTCATGGTAAAAGTACATTTACAGGTGCTGGTCATAAAATTAGAATATCATGACAAAGTTGATTTATTTCAGTAATTCCATTCAAAAAGTGAAACTTGTATATTAGATTCATTCATTACACACAGACTGATGTATTTCAAATGTTTATTTCTTTTAATGTTGATGATTATAACTGACAACTAATGAAAGTCCCAAATTCAGTATCTCGGAAAATTAGAATATCAATTAAGACCAATGCAAAAAAGGATTTTTAGAAATGTTGGCCAACTGAAAGGTATGAACATGAAAAGTATGAGCATGTACAGCACTCAATATTTAGTTGGGGCTCCTTTGGCCTGGATTACTGCAGCAATACGGCGTGGCATGGAGTCGATCAGTCTGTGGCACTGCTCAGGTGTTATGAGAGCCCATGTTGCTCTGATAGTGGCCTTCAGCTCTTCTGAATTGTTGGGTCTGGCATATTGCATCTTCCTCTTCACAATACCCCATAGATTTTCTATGGGGTTAAGGTCAGGCGAGTTTGCTGACCAATCTAGAACAGGGATACCATGGTCCTTAAACCAGGTACTGGTAGCTTTGGCACTGTGTGCAGGTGCCAGGTCCTGTTGGAAAATGAAGTCTGCATTTCCATAAAGTTCGTCAGCAGCAGGAAGCATGAAGTGCTCTAAAACTTCCTGGTAGATGGCTGCGTTGACCTTGGACCACAGAAAACACAATGGACCAACACCAGCAGATGACATGGCACCCCAAACCATCACTGACTGTGGAAACTTTACACTGGACCTCATGCAACGTGGATTCTGTGCCTCTCCTCTCTTCCTTCAGACTCTGGGGCCTTGATTTCCAAAGGAAATGCAAAATTTACTTTCACCAGAAAGCAGCAGTCCAGTCCTTTTTGTCTTTAGCCCAGGCGAGACGCTTCTGACGCTGTCTCTTGTTCAAGAGTGGCTTGACACAAGGAATGCGACAGCTGAAACCCATGTCTTGCATACGTCTGTGCGTGGTGGTTCTTGAAGCACTGACTCCAGCTGCAGTCCACTCTTTGTGAATCTCCCCCACATTTTTGAATGGGTTTTGTTTCACAATCCTCTCCAGGGTGTGGTTATCCCTATTGCTTGTACACTTTTTTCTACCACATCTTGTCCTTCCCTTCGCCTCTCTATTAATGTGCTTGGACACAGAGCTCTGTGAACAGCCAGCCTCTTTAGCAATGACCTTTTGTGTCTTGCCCTCCTTGTGCAAGGTGTCAATGGTCGTCTTTTGGACAACTGTCAAGTCAGCAGTCTTCCCCATGATTGTGTAGCCTACAGAACTAGACTGAGAGACCATTTAAAGGCTTTTGCAGGTGTTTTGAATTAATTAGCTGATTAGAGTGTGGCACCAGGTGTCTTCAATATTGAACCTTTTCACAATATTCTAATTTTCCGAGATACTGAATTTGGGACTTTCATTAGTTGTCAGTTATAATCATCAACATTAAAAGAAATGAACATTTGAAATACATCAGTCTGTGTGTAATGAATGAATCTAATATACAAGTTTCACTTTTTGAATGGAATTACTGAAATAAATCAACTTTGTCATGATATTCTACTTTTATGACCAGCACCTGTATACCTCAGAAAATCTGCGTTCAATGTTATTTTAACATTCCTGTTTGGTTCAGGTTTTTAGTATTAATCTTGTGAAGTTGATACAGAATTGGAAGGGATTGGAATATGCAGTGCTATAGGACATTTGAGAAACTTGTCCATGTTCATTGGATTTGTTACCGAAGCGTGCAGTCTATAGCAGATTGTCATCTACTTGTAACTGGGCCTATGTGAGTTTTTCCAGTTCTCCAGTATGTAAAACTTAAATCTGCCATCAGTTGCCCACCCTTAAACTTTAAAGCAATGGGCTGATTTAATTTTTTTTCACTGACAACCCATCTAGAGCATGCAGCAACCCATGGGTTGAGAAACTCTGCTCTAAAGTAAGCATTCAACAAAATATACACTGTCTCAGCTGTCCTCATTGCAATACATCATGCAGAGGTTACTTTATTTGTGGTTTACAAATAATACAACGTTCAAATTTGAATAACACAAGTAAACAAAAAACACAATTTTCTATGCTTATTTCATTTTTTTATTAAAGAGATCTTTTCAGCATCCACATCCTGATGTGTAAAAGTAACTGCTGCTTGAACTTTTCTTTAGTATCAGTAATTGACACCAGTCATTCTCTGTAGTTATTAATCATTCTTTAACCAAGTTGTTAGGAATTCTGTACCTCATCTAGTCCTTGTAAAACTGCTTAAATTCTGTGGCTTGTTGTGCATGAGCACTCATGGGTTCTCATTGTACCACCCCAACATCTCAGGGAGATACAGATCTGCACTTTTCAATAGGCCAATCCATAACTATACATTCCTTTCTTCTTTAGTCACTCTCATGCCCTCATCTCCTCAAAATTGCTGGATATTATGGCTGGCCTGTAATCTGGTACTGTGAGTGCTGTGCAGAGTGGAGGCAGAACCTCTGTGTTTTTCCCAGTTTATTCTGAGGTTCATTAAGGGTGTGTTCTTGCTCCTACCCTGTTTAGTGCTTGCATAGACTGGGTGTCCAGCTTGGTCCAGCAGCTGTGGTGTATCTGTTGGTGAAGAGAGATTCACTGAACTTGACTTTGCGGATGATGCTGTGATCTTCACAGAATCAATGGAGGCTCTGATCGGGGCTCTTGAGAGACTGAGTGAGGACTCGGAGTCTGAGGGTCTGGGCTTGTGAGTGTCCTGGATAAAAACCAAGATCCAGGAATTTAATGACCTCTTGGGCACAGCCATGAGCAGTGTGTCTGTCTGCGGAGAGAGTGTCAACCTTGTTGAGAGGTTTACTTATCTTGGCAGCAACATTCATGTCTCTGGTGACTCTTCCTATGAAGTCAGTAGATTGAGTAGGAGAACATGGGGAGTCATGAGATCACTGGAAAGTGATATGTGGCACTCCCAATATCTTTACACAGGGACAAAGGTCCAAGTCTTAGGAATCCTGGTGCTTCTTGTTTTGCTATATGGTTGCAAGACATGGATGCTAGCCAGTGACTTGAGAAGAAGACTGGATTCCTTCAGTACTGTTTCTCTTCAGAGAATCCATGGGTACCACTGGTTTGACTTTGTGTCGACAAGCAGTTGCTCATGGAGTCTGAATGAGGCACATTACCTGTATTGTGAGGAAGCGTCTATTATGGCCCTATGGCTGTGTGGCACAAATCCCCAAGGGTAGGATCCTCATTGTTGAGGACCTGAGCAGCTGAACCAGGCCAAGGAAATGCCCACATAACACCTGGCTGAGGCAGATAGATGGTTACTTCCAGAGGGTGGGACTGAACCATGTGTCTGCCTGGGGGGGTTGCCAACCAGGATCCCGAGCTGTTTGTTAATGTGGTGGGTGTGACAGTGCACTGTACTAGTGTATGCTCCCCAACCTGACCTGACAAGACTCTCTTTGTTTTATATTTTAGACAATTGACTTACTGTGTGATACTGCTGTGTGATTCAGTTCAAATAAACATGGTTTGACTTTTTTCTTAAGAAACTTCTGATGCAGAGGAGAATTATTTGGGGGTGGATTGTGAAATGGAGAGATGGTTTTGGATAACAAAGCTCTACAGATATCAAGGTCAGGCAGATAGTGTGGCCTAGTGGTTAAGGATTTGGCTCTCAAACTATGAGGTGGTGGGTTTAAATCCCACCACTAACACTGTGTGACCCTGAGCAAGTCACTTCACCTGCCTGTACTCCAATTGAAAAAAAACAAAACAAAAGTAACCAATTGTATCTCAAATGTTGTAAGTCACTTTGGATAATGGTGTCAGGCAATTAAATGTCAAGGTGTACCGAGCAGTGTGTTTTTGTATTCATCTTTAATCACTATTAGTTGTGCTACCATCTAAGACAGGTTGAAATCTAAGTAGTAAGCGTAGACCTCAGCATTAATGTTTGCAGTGCACCATGCAATGTTATATGCCATTTGGTATGGGATTTGTAAAAGCAGTTTTAATGTTTGTGATGCGCCATCTACTGGAATAACTAATGCAATGCATTTTTTTTTTTTACTAAAAATGTTTGTGATGCATTGTCTTTTGGAATGAAAGACACAATAACAACCAGACAGATAAACAGACAGACACACAGACTCTTATCCTTTTATTAGGGTGGACTGTTGTACTCAGCCATCATGCTACTGGCTATTGCTGTTCTGTTTCTCTGTGCAAGCTGGGTCACCCTCAGTCAAGAATCCTATTATCTTGAACACTTAATTAGGCTGCACCTATCATTTTGTATAAATATGTCATTTTTTCATGAGTGATGTTCAAGTTGGTGACATCACGCTTGTGCTTAATTTGTAAATGAAGTGTTTCTGGCACTCATAGTGACTGCCAAGGAGCGTATTGGTGGTGCGATGATAATAGCGATTTTGGGCATCAGAGCACAGTGTTATTATGTTGAATTACAGTATGTCATCGGCCTAATAAATACATAAAATCCATACTGATATATATATGCTTGCTTGCATAAATCAAAATTTCAATTGTATCTTAAATTGTTTCAGTGTACACACTCTGTGCAGCATGCTTTTATTGGAGTTTTTACTCTCTTTAAACTCGTCTGATGGGATTTAATCCTCATTGCCTCTCTCCTGTTTCTTTTTATTTCTCAACCTCCATGTCAGCATCCATACCCACTGTACCAGAACCTTTTTTTTTAACTACACTGACCCAATGAATTATTCTGTTTGAACAGCTTACAGTGACGGTGCACATTTTTTTTATATCAACCATTTAAAAAACAGATATTGTAGGTGTAACATTAACTAAGCTACTTTTATAGAGTTTAAATAAAATCTGTGTAATAAACTTTGTTTATTTCAATATTATAAAAAATTGAAAACAATTCAATTGTGTGCATGATTGAAGGTCAAGGAGTGCAGAAGGCTCAAAATCAAAGATACCACTGGCACAATAAAATGCTGATCCCTGTGCCATTTTCTTATTCTTTTCCTGTTTATCAGGCTTCTTTTTTTGCTGTGCTTTCCTATGGCTGAAACTACTGTATATTATTGATCAATAGTGTGATTGTGCAAGGTATGACAACTGATCCCAAGAAATATTAGGGAGCTAGCGGGTCACCCTGTTTAATAGAAACTGAACTACTCAAACAAAAATGGCACACAATGGCGGTTCTACAAAATGTAACTGAGGATTAGCGGGGTGCTGGTTTGGAGCTCCATTTCTCTTGAGCATCGCTCCAAAATGAGACACCAACTTATGTGATTGCCTCGGTTTTATACTTCTCTGGCTGGAAGGGGGAAAGTCAGTTGCCCTCTCTAGGCATCTTCTACTGGCAATGGGAACAGAAAAGACGATACCATTGGTGAGAGTGTACCCTCTCATTCCGGGGTGGGATTGCTTACCCAAGGTGAGTCAGAAGGGTGATCCACAGACAAACATGCATGACACTAGCTAGGGAGACTGTTACCAGATTTCTGACACCATGGCGACATGATCATTCAGTGAGCATAAAAGATGGTGTTGTAGTTGGTCTTGTATCGTAGCTTTTGGATAGTCTCAAAATAAAGGACTTCATTGTACTCCTGTTTATTTTGGTTAATGACTTTGATCGATATTTCTGACTTATGAGTATTGTTTTTCATTCTTGTTGCTTTGCTTCTACTCTTCCCCTTTTTGTTAATGACTTTGGTGTGATACTGATTTTGTCTTCTCCCTTTAATCAAAATTAATTTCTCTTTTATTTTCTGAACTACATCACCAAACAAATTCCATTGTTTTGGTTACTTGTCTTGAAGGACATAACCAAATGTGAGTGATATTAAAATATAGAAATTATTATCTGATATAAAACATCTCTAGAAAAACAAAGGATAATGAAGGAGCAGATTGCTGAATAATCAGGCTCTTTTAAGCAGACAGTAATGATCTTCAATTTATTACTTAAAAAAATTAGAATTTATCTGTCTATGAATCAGCTACTAGTCGGCTTCTACAAAACACTTTCCAATAACCTGAGTTTTTTCAGGAAACTTTACCAAGTTCAGCGGTTTTATTAACTCATGTAGGTTAGTATTTGACCAGCAACCTCAAACATCCATCCATCCATCCATTTTCCAACCCGCTGAATCCGAACACAGGGTCACGGGAGTCTGCTGGAGCCAATCCCAGCCAACACAGGGCACGAGGCAGGAACCAATCCCGGGCAGGGTGCCAACCCACCACAGGACACACACAAACACACCCACACACCAAGCACACACTAGGGCCAATTTAGAATCGCCAGTCCACCTAACCTGCATGTCTTTGGACTGTGGGAGGAAACCGGAGCGCCTGGAGGAAACCCACGCAGACACGGGGAGAACATGCAAACTCCACGCAGGGAGGACCCGGGAAGTGAACCCAGGTCCCCAGGTCCCCAGGTCTCCCACCTGCGAGGTAGCAGCGCTACCCACTGCACCACCGTGCCGCCAACCTCAAACATATAACATTAAATGCTGAAAGTGGCATTTGTTATTTCTCTGCTTGTAGATAATCCACTTGATTGGGTTCTTGAAGGGATTGAGTTCTATTTGCAAAAAAATCACCCTTGCATGTTCATTTTTGAGACTGAAATAGAATTTTCAATGATTTACAATTCCAGCTACAGAAGATTGACCATCCATAATCAATTAGTCAGATGTAGTCAGGGAACCAATTAAAAATTCAAAAGCAGTAATAATAATAATAATAGGTTACATTTATTGAGTGCCTTTCACAAACCCAAGGTCGCTTTACATACAGAGTAAAAAAAAAATAATTACACAGATGACAAAAGTTCATAGAAGAGGAAAATTTTCAGTTGCAATTTAAAAGTGCAGAAAGAGGAGCAATCTCGGAGAGACTGAGGAAGAGAGTTCCAGAGTTGAGGGGCTATAGCACTGAAGGACCTGCCTCCCAAGATGGAGAGTCTAGTGCGTGGGACAGTAAGGAGATTACTGCTCGAGGACCTGAGAGAGCGACAAGGAGCTAGTAGCTGAGTGAGGTAGAGGGGGGCAAGGTTATGTAGGGCTTTGAAGGTGAGAAGCAGAATCTTGAATTTAATCCTTGATGGAACCGGTAACCAGTGAAGCTGGGAAAGAATAGGGGAGATCTGAGCAAAACGCTTTGTGATGGTGAGGACTCTGGCTGCGGAGTTCTGAATATACTGTAGCTTCTGTATAGATTTTGCAGGGAGGCCAATGAAGAGGAAATTACAGTAATCAATATGAGATATTATGAAACAATGAACCAGAGTCTGAGCATCATTAAAGGACAGAAATGGATGGAGGCGGGCAATGTTACGGAGATGATAGAATGAAATTTTGGAAAGAGACCTAATGTGTAGCTTAAAGTTAAGTGATGAATCAAACAAAACACCAAGATTTCTGACAACAGGAGCAGGTTTGACATGTGTACCATCAACAGAAATAGAGAAATTGGATGCCTTAGAAAGTTGGGATTTTGGACCTACCAGAAACATTTCAGTTTTATTGGCATTAAGTTTGAGAAAGTTATTTTCCATCCATAGCTAAAATCAGTGATGCAGTCAGTGAGTGTGCTGGGAGGTGAGTCTGTAGGGGAGTCTGTACTAAGATATAACTGTATATCGTCGGCATAACAGTGGAAGTTAAGGCCATGTCTGTGAATAATCTGACCCAAGGGAAGGATATAAAGTAGAAAAAGTAATGGCCCAAAGACTGAACCCTGAGGGACACCACGCGACGCAGGTGAGGTGGAGAATTTATATCAGCCGAGTGTGACAAACTGTTGCCTATTAGAGAGATATGATATGAGCCATTGAAGGGCTAAGCCCAAGATGCCTACAGCAGAGAGACATGACAGGAGGATTTCATGGTTAACAGTGTCAAATGCTGCACTTAAGTCAAGAAGGGGGAAAATATTAAGGGAATCGCAATCTGTAGACCGGACTACACGGAGAAGAGCAGTCTCAGTGCTGTGCTATGAACAAAAGCCAGACTGAAAAGGCTCATAGAGTGTATTGTCTAGAAGTAAAGCATGGAGTTGTGTAGCAACCACGCGTTCCATCACCTTAGCCAAAAAAGGGAGATTAGAGATAGGCCTGTAACTGGAGAGAAAGGAAGGATCCAGGTCAGGTTTTTTAAGGATTGGGGTAACTGCAGCAGTTTTGAGGGCAGTAGGGACAGAACCTGAAATGAAACATGCATTTACCAATGAGACAACAGGAATACTAATTATGGATTAGCATGTCTTAAGCAGAGAAGTGGGGGCAGGATCAAGCAGACAGGAGGAGGCATTAGACTAGACAGTTAGTCTAATAACTGTTATTCACAAGTGTCAATGTGAAACAACAGAAAGGCCGCCATTACAATGTAACCGGGACTTTGTGAAGTATATATAGTCAGGAGAGGAAAGCGTGTTCAGGTTCAAACAGTACATAAGCTGCTGCCAAGTTTCACAGAAGATAAAGAAAGTCTAGTTTACTTTCAGTAATTAGCTCACTGAGTAACAGAGCTTTATTTGTTTGTGAATTAAAAGGGCAATAATGAACTTATTATAATTCTGATTAATAAAGCCAAGTTTAGATAGTCATTGCAGAGAATGAATGTTAGTGCTGTTCTGCTTCTGAGAATGATGTTGATTCAGTCTTTTATTACACCAAAATGGAGGAATGCAACCATCATGAGCACTGTTCATTTTAAATCTGTGGCCCAGACCACAGGGAAAGTATAATGGGCAAGATGCTGTACCCAGGACAGGGCAGAGTTTGCAGACTTCAGAAGAGAGCCAAACAGAGCAGTTCAGATGCAGTAGTTTGCATGACATATAGGTAAACACTATCAAGCACTAATAACTGGATTTGCTAGGGAAGTAACATTGTAACATGAAATAAATTTTCCCAAATAGATCCCACAGAGCTAGAATGCACAGTCAAGTAAAGACCACTTTAGCCAGCAAGCCTCAAAATCTACCATAACATAGTGTACGGAAAGATTGTTTAAAAATAACCTTATGGAAACAATCCCTGGGATCCAATAACTCAGCAAAAAAGTGTGAAATTACTCACACCGCCAAGGCTATCAGCAGCCATACTACATGCATTTCAGTATAGGTAATCCACCTAAAACTAACACTGTTTGGGCCTGGCTGAATTGCTCTACATGGCCTAGTCCTAGTCACCTTGTGTCTAACTGGCTGTCTCCATCGCCCCTTAAACACTTAACAGCTAATGTGTGGTGAGCATACTTAGTGTAAAATGGCTGTCGTCACATCATCCACGTGGTTGTTGCACATTCGTGGTGATTGAAGTGACTCCCCACACTCTATGTGAAGCGCTTTGGGTAGTGAGAAACAAGCACTATATAATTGTAAAGAAGTATTATTATTCAGTCATAAAGTGGCTGTGAAAGCTTGTATCAAGCAGGTGAAAATGGACTAATGCAGTCTTAGGCTTGCAGAAATCCAAATCTGTCACTTCACTTACCAATCTCTTCTCTTCACTCTGAAATGGGTTATTATGCAGATGGCCAATACAGTTAAGACATATAGAGGTAGTTTTCTGATCTTTTTTTTGCCTCAGTTTATTTTCATTTTATTTTTGACTACTGGGACATGCAGGAACAGCTACTTACAACAAACAATCAGGAAACAACAGTAGACAAACACTTCATTGTACACTTCCTGACTCAAACATTTAATTTATAAAACATATACAGTTGCTCTAGTACTGGGATGGGGGCAATAATTGTAGGTAGAAATAATAAATTGCATCTGTTTACATTCTATTCCAAAACACTGTCATCCATTGACAGAAATTATGATGTAAGGGAAGGAGAATTATTAGCTATCAAGTAAGTTTTGGAAAAAGTGTAACATTGGTTGGATGGTACTGACACACCATATCACTGATTTTTACAGATCATATGAATCATACATATCTTAAGTCAGCTAAAAGGTTAAATGTCAGACAGGCTCATCAGTTTTATTCTTCAGTAGATTTAATTTGTACTTTCTTTCCAGGCAGGTTATAAGAATGAAAATGCCTTATCTCATTTAGATGTACCCAAATCCATACCAAAGCCAGAGAATATCATTCTCCTTGAATATTTCATTTTTGCTATCCCTTTTGTTGATTATGGACAATTAACTAAAGAAATGTCCAGAGCAAATAAACATGTCACTATTCCCTCAGACATCTTACCTTCGTTAATATGTGCTACTCTAGACTTAGAGTTAAGGTGTTAACCTGGTGTCATGATGGATTGATTTCTGGTCATCCAGAAATTTGTTAAGACACATGAGTTAATTTTATGATAATTTTGGTGATCAACATCAAAAGAAGATGTGAAGGAGTATGTTCTAGTCTGTGACACTTAATTACAAATAACCTGCAGTATTATCATGGCCTTCTCCAGCCATTACCACCAACAGAAAAACAATGAGAAGATTTTATATGGACCTCTGTTCCTCTAGGGGTATTAATTATAGTGGACAGATTCTCAAAGACTGCTCAGTATGTTGTCTTAAAAAATGAGTGTCTGATTGTGAATTTATAGATATTTAAATCTGGGAATATTTCTGATTAATGATTCTGATTGATTTTCCCAAGAGTATTTTTGCACAAAGATGAGCTTTCAGTTTAACCTCACTTTAGTAAAGTAACGGCCAAATGGAGTGTATTAACCAAGAATTAGAAAATATAACTGATAGATTATTTACTCTATATGGATTTTTTAAATGGTCTGTTCTCTACCTCCACTAGCTTCCATCTCTTTTAATTAATTTGTTATAAATCCCCACTATTTTCTTTTCTTTTGGCGACTTTGTTTGCAATACCTATAGAAGCTTTGATAGAAATGAAATGCACAATATATTGGAGGAACTTTTTGAAGGTGGGAATCACTCCTAAAGTAAAATATTCTCTGGTAGGAGAAGGGAAGTTCCTCCCAACTATAAACCAGGGAGGATGGTATGGCTTGTGACACAGAACATCCATCTGAGATTAAAATTGTAAAGAAGATTGGTCCAGCCTCTTATCATTTGGCTCTTCCACCTCATTTTAGAATTCAACCAAGATCTAAGATTAATCTCTTTCTTTCTTTCTTTCTTTCTTTCTTTCTTTCTTTCTTTCTTTCTTTCTTTCTTTCTTTCTTTCTTTCTTTCTTTCTTTCTTTCTTTCTTTCTTTCTTTCTTTCTTTCTTTCTTTCTTTCTTTCCTGATCAACCTGAACATGACATCTTCCATCAACTCATTCCATCGAGAACAGAGTTAGTTGGAGGTTATTTGGCTGCTGTACTGATACCACAGTTATTTCTTTCTTATTTTATTTTTTTTTGAATTGCAAATTAAGTTTTGACCCATCTTGGTCACCATTTTGTTTAATGCATATTGACTTTGTTCACCCGTTGTTAGGATACATGGATGGTTGTTATGAGCGTGTCCTTGAAGTTCACAACTTGGGATGGAATGAAAGGTCTTGCAGAGCACTCCTTCCCTATCAAAGCTGCCTATAAATGAAAAAAAAAAATACTCAAACACGTGAAAAATCGTTGTGGTTAATTCTTTTGTGTATGGACCTTTCATTTTTATCATTGACTTAGTATTTTGCTTTTTTTCCCCTAGACATAGTGTTTTCTTTGATCTCCCTGTTTTGATGTGTTTCTGCTATCATGTCCTTCTCCAGGTTACACCAAATCTTCTCAGCTTTGCAGACATACCAGCATCACCAGTTTGACACATGGCTGGGTAAAGTCCTGCCACGACTGTCCAAAATAAAGAGGGAATCTTTGTTTGAGAGTAAGGGAGGGCAGGAACCACTATCAAGCAAAGGAACTTGTCATGCCCGGTGCTCTGAAGGTGACATCTCCAGAGCCAATATAGCAGGATAGAGAGGGAGAGATAGTGGTTTATGAGAAGAAAGGTAAAGAGACCCCATCCAGGAGTCCAGAGGTAGTCCAGAGAGAGAGGGAGAGGTCATACAGTAGATAACTGTCAAACTGGCTAATTAATGGCAAGTAAGTTATCTATCTATCTATCTATCTATCTATCTATCTATCTATCTATCTATCTATCTATCTATCTATCTATCTATCTATCTATCTATCTATCTATCTATCTATCTATCTATCTACTGTATATACTGTAAGAGTGAGGCTAGAGCAAACTGTAACAACATTGTATTCTCCCATCCAGCTGCTAGTGGGCAGTGCTCAATCCCTGACGGGAAGAAATGGAACCATGTTGCCCCTTTAAGGAAAAACCATGGGAGTGCTATGGGTGCAGAGGCACCTGAGGCTGTAAGAAGAAACTCTAATCTGATGCCCCTCTAGCCAAAGAAGGGCTGACCTAACAGCAAAAGTAATTTCAAGTTGGAGCCAGACGTGACCTTAGTTGATTTAGTTTTATGTAGAAACTGGAGGAGAACTATGGTGAAATATAAGAATTAGTGGTAGGAAGAGGAGCCCAGAGTTGTGTGTGTTCTGTGTGTGTGTGTGAGAGAGAGAGAGAGAGAGAGAGAGACAGAGAGAGAGAGAAGGAAAGAACGAGAGGAGAATCTGAAAATAGAGGATGCTTTGGGGCTGCTGGAGAGATGAGGTTGTCATTTGGGTATGCCTCCCCTTTTAAAGGAGACAGGTTAAAGAATTGTGACTGGTAAGCACAGCGAGGCAGCTAGGTTTTTGGTTTATTTTTTTCTGGCCCTTTGTTAGTTTATGTTCTCCCATTGTGTGATGATCTGCTGCATGATTACAACAAAGTACATAATTTTTAATGTATTTATTAAGGGTATAGAAACAGGCACCATGAGTATGCTGTCTTTCCTTAATATACAGTACCTTTCATTTTGAGAATCAGTGTGGATACTATGATGGAATGCATGTTTTCTTACTATAAATGCAAGTTGTGTTTGCTCTTGTAACAACTTTTCCAAATTCAGTCTACCGTTCTAGTCTCTGTTTTTACGGAGTTTGCATCTCCTATCTGTGTTGCATGGATTTACTCCAGGGACTTTGGTTTCTTTCCACAGTCCAGAAAAAGTACCATCAGGTTGACCAGCAACTCCCATTTGACCTGGCATCAGTCAGTATACCCTGAGATGGGTTGGTATCTAATGCAACGTTTGTTCCTGCTTGTCTGAATAGAATATGCCTCTGATAAACCAGGCACAGAAAATGGATGTATTTGTTGAATCTGTATTATCAGAGCACACGGTAATAGCGGATAAATAAACTAGTGAAAGACTCCAGTAACCACTTTCTGTTGCAAAAAAGAGAGTGTAAGTTATACTTAATGTATATATATGTTTATGTGAATTTCCCCTTGGGATTAATAAAGAATCTATCTATCTATCTATCTATCTATCTATCTATCTATCTATCTATCTATCTATCTATCTATCTATCTATCTATCTATCTATCTATCTATCTATCTATCTATCTATCTATCTATCTATCTATCTATCTATCTATCTATCTATCTACTACGTTAAAAAGATTTATTTTTTTGCACTCACCAATATATTTACTCACAGGCATTCTTCTCAAGATGATACTTACATCACAGTATTATGCAGGGAATCTATCAGAAACAGACACCAAATTAAAGTTTGGAAAAAAAGTCAACCTCGGTAGCCTTACTTCTTTTAAAAAATACTTTGAAAATGAACACAGGCACAATATTTTAAAGGCTGAATAAACAACCAAAATATTATTCAATATGTAAATGTTCAATGGGACAAATACTACAGCACACATCTCTATATATAATCTTCATTTGGATCTTGATCTTTGTTTGTCCGCGAATGAATTAGAAGAAGAAGCACTAGATGGCAGTAGAGAGACAGCTAAAACATAGGCATTGCATTAAGAATCTCCTCCAGGCTTATACTACTGAAGACTGTAGTACTCCAGTCACACCCCAAAACACAGACATTCAAACTAAACAAATTGTTGTGCTTTAAATTAACTAATCTTTATATATAATCTTAATTTGGATCTTGATCTTTGTTTGTCCGCGAATTCCACACATGCGTAGACCACCTTCCAGTTTAGTATGTTGTTGTTACTCACGGATGTCAACAATGTGCCGGAATAACGAAAGGGGTGGTGGACAGTGTTACGCTGGTTAGCTCCTGAGGCCTGGTTAGAGAATGAGATTGCCGAAGATAAAAGGTACGTGCCTACGTAACATATAAATGAAAGAAAGACAGTGGGTAAAATGAATGACAACGTAACAGCACGTTCCGGAAATTATTATTGTTACGTTGTAGCCGGCGAGTGCTGCGCATCTCACAGTTGTACCGTGGCTTGCTCACATGTCAGTGAAGTGATCCCTATTTATGCTTTAAAGAGCCTGGATACCTATGTGTCCCCCTTTTATAACCTTTGCTCCGTGTATATTGCCTTACTCTTTGGATTGCCACAAAGCAACCTGCGAGACTGGAGAAAGGTTGAGAAGAGATCGTGAGAGGAAATGACAGCATCGTGAAAACGAGACGGACTGTGAATGGAGAGAAGTAGAAATGCTTCTACACCACCACATAATTACTATTCGGACAGTGATTCCAAGTAGGTCGTTCCTATCGAATCAATGTCCAAGGGTTTTCTTTTGTAATTTTGTTTCCCTTATAAAAAATCATAATGCTGTGCGATGAAGGGCCCAGTTCACGACTGGCAGCTGCGTTTAAACAGGGAGCCCTTCACAGACAATTTTAACACGGGCAACTTAGTTGGGCGCACATGGCTAGTACATTATATATAAAATGATAACAATTGCATTTTTACAAAGAAGTAAAGTAAGCAGCTCCTATTTAAAGATATTAAAGTAAGTTAAGTAACTTTAGACAAGGTATATAAAAGACTTGCAGTAGCTTCCTGCTGCCCAGGACTGTTTCCTGCCTTGAGCCTGCTGCTGCCAGAATGGGTTTCAACCTCCTTATGACCCTAAACTGGACAAAGTAGATTTCAGAATATTACAGCATGTTATATAAAGACCAATTTACCAGTAATTTGCTTTTAAACTTGGGATTAAAAAAACTAAATGTTAAATTTTAACTCCATAAAAATGATGAATGCTGATAAACTGTTAGATACATTTGATAAACAGCAGAAGTCATTCAGTTGGTGAGATTTACAAGCCTGCTGCTATAAAAAAAGCACACACAGTTATTGATGCTTTCTCCCATCCCCGTCATACTGAGTGTTAACATTCTACCACTAGGAATACACAACAGAATCTTGGGGCTTGAAAAAATTTTTCTTAAGAAGTCCTCTTTCTATGTTTTTATATGACTTAAAGCCAATCACAATTAACAAGCATCATAGCCACTTTGGGAGGATTTACTGGAAATTTCTTTCCAGATTTGTATTATAAAGTACCTTTCACCACCGATTACAGTGCTGTCAAAGCTACTGTATAGATTTATACAGTTGAAACAATGGCAGGTAAAGGAATCAAAATTATGGGAGAGTTGAGCCATCAGCCGTATGTTCTCAAGAGCAACTCCTCAGTGTCTGGACCACATACACACTGTTTGCAGTGATACATGAATAAATAAGACTAGAATACACACGTGTGGCCTTCTATTTTTAACTTATCTTTTTCACTGTTTGCATTGCTAGTATTTGTATTTTTAAAACACATACTGCCTTGTGAACCTAAAAAGGGTGATGTTCTTGAGTTGCTAAGTCACTGAGCCACAACATCTGCCTTTTCAAACTCCTTAACTGATACACTATGTGTGTGACTGTTCACCAGTCAGTCTTTCAATTGTTGAATTATAGAAACAATTTTACCTTTCAGATGTGTATTTTATATTATTTTGAAAGTTTCATGTAAAACTGTTATGTTTCTACCAAGGTTCTGACCCCAGCTGGAGTTCAAATGTCTCTTTTATACCTGTTTTGTTCATTTTTATGTTAACATTGTTGTTCAATTAGTTTCTTTGTGTGCCATGCGTTTTGTTGTTGGGCCTCCAAGAGGTGGGGCCACTGCCCATCACCATCAAGGGACTGTCTTCAGCACTATAATGGCTAAAGAAAACCCACTGTCCCTTGTGGTTCATTTAATGCATTTATATTAGTGAGTTTTGTTGGATTTTTTGATTATCATTATGCTTTTGTGACTTTCTGGATTTTTGATCTGGGTGCTTTGTCTGTTTTTGACTACTCTTTGGATTTGTGTATTGGGGGGACATTGTTTGCTTTGGATTGCCTTTATATTTTCGGGCAACTCCTATGGACTCTTGAGCTTATTTTTTGCCACAGAGAACTTTTTGTATAATAAATATTTTTATTTATAAAGGTTCTCTGTTTGCCCTTTTGCTTAGTAGCTGGAGTTTGACAGCTTCCTTCCCCTCTAGTGGCATTTTAAAATCATTATTGGGACTTATTGTGCTTAGAAGCTGCCAGTTTATGACAGAAATAATACATGGGAGAAAAACAAATTCAGTCTCAAGTGACAGTATTAAGTTTAAGTTAAAATTTATTTTTATGTGTACATAGCACATTGAAATTCTTATTTACCTGTCTCCCATAGATTAATGATAGTGGTACAAAAACAACAGCAAACAGCAAAGACCACAACACAAACAATGATTATAACACCATACATTAAATTAAATATAAAAACATTTTATATTATACTGTATACTGTATATATATATATATATATATATATATATATATATATATATATATATATATATATATATATATATAACAAAAATCATGTATTGATCAATAGAAATTGCTGTGAAGTAGCCTTATGACTTGTGAATAAAGGCTGTCCCTGGATCCAGTAGTGTGAGTGCTAATGGGCTGGTGTCTTTTGTCAGAATGAAGGAGGCAGAAAAGTGACAATGCAGGATGGCTTAGGTCTTTAATATCATGGTTTGCCTTTCTGCGGCAGCATACGTTGTATACTATATACAGTATCTTGAATAGAAAAGAGTTTACTTCAGTAATATTCTGAGTTGACTTCACCACCCTCTGTATTGTTTTGCTGAGCTAAGCTGAGCAGGTGCCATACCAGGATGTTATACAGCCATTGAGGACAGACTACAATGTGCATCTTTACAGATTAGCGAGCACAGGTGGAGAAATCTGGGCTTTTTTTAGGAATAAAGGAACTTTTGAGCCTTATTAAAGAGAGACAAGATGTGTTGCATACACATTAATTTTCAGAAGTCATACTGAGCCCAAGAAATCTAAAGGAGCTGACCCTCTCTGCAGCAATTATAGAATAGCACATATAGAAGAATCGTTTTGTTATGCTTCGCCCTTGACCATGCCAATCAGTTAGTCATTGTCCAACCCGCTATATCCTAACACAGGGTCACAGGGGTCTGCTAGAGCCAATCCCAGCCAACACAGGGTGCAAGGCAGGAGCAAACCCCGGACAGGGCGCACACACACACACACACCAACCACACACTAGGGACAATTTAGGATCACCAATGCACCTAACCTGCATGTCTTTGGACTGTGGGAGGAAACCAGAGCACCCGGAGGAAACCCACGCAGACATGGGGAGAACATGCAAACTCTATGCAGGGAGGACCCGGGAAGCGAACCCAGGTCTCCTTACTGCGAGGCAGCAGCGTTACCACTGCACCACCGTGCCATCCGCTTAACAATCAAATATGGCTTATTTGAGATTATCAGTCTGATTTTAAATCAGGGGGTCTTTTCACATAGTGCGTTCTGTTGTTGAATCTGTTGCTGAATACAATTTTCATGTTCTACCTGCCTTCTTTCTTATGACCTTTGTTTTCAGCCTATTCAGGGTGTTTGCTTTTATTTTTTTCTAATCTGTGTTTTGGCTTTTTGCCCTCTTTTCCACATTTGGTTCCTGTTAGCATACAGGTTTTCATTCCAACCACTGAACAAATTTGTTTCCTTCTAACATCTGGATTGTCCAGTCAAATTTATACTGTATTTAAAATAATGCTATTATCATCTCACCTTATCATGTTGGCCTAAGACTTCCATGCCTGTTTAATTATGAATGCTCAACAGACAGATTTGAGTAGGTATACAAAAAAACAGTAAAGAGAAATGAAAAACTATCCACAATGAAAAAAAAAACATTTTTTTCTTATGGTTCCATATCAGGGAGACTGAAGTTTGGGCTAGAGTGGTGGAAGGTTTTTGTCTGAGCCACATTTCTTAATTAGAAGCCAATTATATTCTTAAACATCTGTAATCACCAATGAGATGCAAATGATAAAGAAACTAACCATTTACCATTTACAGTGCATCCGGAAAGTATTCACAGCGCATCACTGTTTCCACATTTTGTTATGTTACAACCTTATTCCAAAATGGATTAAATTCATTTTTTTCCTCAGAATTCTGCACACAACACCCCATAATGACAACATGAAAAAAGTTTACTTGAGGTTTTTGCAAATTTATTAAAAATAAAAAAAACTGAGAAATCACATGTACATAAGTATTCACAGCCTTTGCTCAATACTTTGTTGATGCACCTTTGGCAGCAATTACAGCCTCAAATCTTTTTGAATATGATGCCACAAGCTTGGCACACCTATCCTTGGCCAGTTTCGCCCATTCCTCTTTGCAGCACCTCTCAAGCTCCATCAGGTTGGATAGGAAGCGTCGGTGCACAGCCATTTTAAGATCTCTCCAGAGATGTTCAATCGAATTCAAGTCTGGGCTCTGGCTGGGCCACTCAAGGACATTCACAGAGTTGTCCTGAAGCCACTCTTTTGATATCTTGGCTGTGTGCTTAGGGTCGTTGTCCTGTTGAAAGATGAACTGTCACCCCGGTCTGAGGTCAAGAGCGCTCTGGAGCAGGGTTTCATCCAGGATGTCTCTGTACATTGCTGCAGTCATCTTTCCCCTTATCCTGACTAGTCTCCCAGTTCCTGCCGCTGAAAAACATCCCCACAGCATGATGCTGCCACCACCATGCTTCACTGTAGGAATGGTGCCAGGTTTCCTCCAAACGTGACGCCTGGCATTCACGACAAAGAGTTCAATCTTTGTCTCATCAGACCAGAGAATTTTCTTTCTCATGGTCTGAGAGTCCTTCAGGTGCCTTTTGGCAAACTCCAGGCGGGCTGCCATGTGCCTTTTACTAAGGAGTGGCTTCCGTCTGGCCACTCTACCATACAGGCCTGATTGGTGGATTGCTGCAGAGATGGTTGTCCTTCTGGAAGGTTCTCCTTTCTCCACAGAGGACCTCTGCAGCTCTGACAGAGTGACCATCGGGTTCTTGGTCACTTCCCTGACTAAGGCCCTTCTCCCCTGATCGCTCAGTTTAGATGGCCGGCCAGCTCTAGGAAGAGTCCTGGTGGTTTCGAACTTCTTCCACTTACGGATGATGGAGGCCACTGTGCTCTTTGGGACCTTCAAAGCTGCAGAAATTTTTCTGTAACCTTCCCCAGATTTGTGCCTCGAGACAATCCTGTCTCGGAGGTCTACAGACAGTTCCTTTGACTTCATGCTTGGTTTGTGCTCTGACATGAACTGTCAACTGTGGGACCATGAGTTGACTGTTCATGTCAGAGCACAAACCAAGCATGAAGTCAAAGGAATTGTCTGTAGACCTCCGAGACAGGATTGTCTCGAGGCACAAATCTGGGGAAGGTTACAGAAAAATTTCTGCTGCTTTGAAGGTCCCAATGAGCACAGTGGCCTCCATCATCCGTAAGTGGAAGAAGTTTGAAACCACCAGGATTCTTTCTAGAGCTGGCCGGCCATCTAAACTGAGCGTTCAGGGGAGAAGGGTCTTAGTCAGGGAGGTGACCAAAAACACGATGGTCACTCTGTCAGAGCTCCAGAGGTCCTCTGTGGAGAGAGGAGAACCATCTAGAAGGACAACCATCTCTGCAGCAATCCACAAATCAGGCCTGTATCATAGAGTGGCCAGACGGAAGCCACTCCTTAGTAAAAGGCACATGGCAGCCCGCCTGGAGTTTGCCAAAAGGCAGCTGAAGGACTCTAAGACCACGAGAAAGAAAATTTTCTGGTCTGAGGAGACAAAGATTGAATTCTTTGGTGTGAATGCCAGGCGTCACGTTTGGAGGAAACCAGGCACCGCTCATCACCAGGCCAATACCATCCCTACAGTGAAACATGGTGGTGGCAGCATCATGCTGTGGGGATGTTTTTCAGCGGTAGGAACTGGGAGACTAGACATGATAAAAGGGAAAGATGACTGCAGCAATGTACAGAGACATCCTGGATGAAAACCTGCTCCAGAGTGCTCTTGACCTCAGACTGGGGCGACGGTTCATCTTTCAGCAGGACAACGACCCTAAGCACACAGCCAAGATATCAAAGGAGTGGCTTCAGGAGAACTCTGTGAATGTCCTTGAGTGGCCCAGCCAGAGCCCAGACTTGAATCTGATTGAAAATCTCTGGAGAGATCTTAAAATGGCTGTGCACCGATGCTTCCCATCCAACCTGATGGAGCTTGAGAGGTGCTGCAAAGAGGAATGGGCGAAACTGGCCAAGGATATGTGTGCCAAGCTTGTGGCATCATATTCAAAAAGACTTGAGGCTGTAATTGCTGCCAAAGGTGCATTGACAAAGTATTGAGCAAAGGCTGTGAATACTTATGTACATGTGATTTCTCAGTTTTTTTATTTTTAGTAAATTTGCAAAAACCTCAAGTAAACTTTTTTCATGTTGTCATTATGGGGTGTTGTGTGTAGAATTCTGAGGAAAAAAATGAATTTAATCCATTTTGGAATAAGGCTGTAACATAACAAAATGTGGAAAAAGTAATGCGCTGTGAATACTTTCCGGATGCACTGTATCTTTGTCTCATTTACAATACTTTGTGTTCGTCATTAAGTATCTGTTTTAATGTAATACTGTATTTAGAAAGAAATGCAAGAGGAAAAAAAAGTGAAGGACTGAGAATTACTAATCTGCTCTTGGACACAAATCATTTGGGTGATATCCTTAGAAAGGGAAAAGGTCTATGATAAAAAATGACCGAAAAGCCATATAATTAAATAAGTTATTAGCAAAGGACCAAACTTGAGCACCCTTGTTCTGCAACAGTGTGAATACTGCACAGAGGACTAAGCAGAAATCATTGCCAGATTTTCCAGTAGGCACATTTCACAAGGTTCTGGAGGCCCACCATATACTGTAAATCTACTGCTTAATTGATGCTGTTATCAAAAGCAAATGCAGTTGTTGATTAAAAAATACAAAATAATTAGAAAACACAGAAAATATGACAAAACCATTTATAAGCGTTGAATCTAATTCACAAGCTATTTGTCCTTTTTAAACTCGTCAAGTGTCAAATCTTCTTGCTTCAACTGTGTTCAATGCTTCCATGGACTGGGTGTTGGGCAAGGTCGTGGGGTCCAGTGGCGATGGGGCATCTGTTGGTGAAGAAAAATTCACTGATCTTGACTTTGCTGATGATGCTCTGATCTTCTCAGAGTCAATGGAGGCTCTGATCAGGGCTCTTTAGAGATTAAACGAGGAGTCTGAGTGTCTAGGCTTGTGAGTGTCCTGGATAAAAACCAAGATTCAGGCCTTTAAATACCTCTTAGACACATCCATTAGCAGTGTGTCTGTCTGCGGAGAGAGTATCGACCTTGTGGAGAGGTTTACTTACCTCAGCAGTGACATTCATGTCTCTGGTGACTCTTCCTATGAAGTCAGTAGATGGATTGGGAAAACATGGGGGTCATTACGTCACTGGAAAGGGGTGTGTGGCACTCCCAATAGCTATGCAAAAGGAGGAAGATCCAAGTCTTTAGTGTCCTGCTATGCAAAAGGAGGAAGATCCAAGTCTTTAGTGTCCTGGTGCTTCCAGTCTTGCTATATGGTTGCGAGACATGGACGCTATCCAGTGACCTGAGATGAAGACTGGACTCCTTTAGTACTGTGTCTCTTCAGGGAATCCTTGGGTACCACTAGTTTGACTTTGTGTCAAATTAGTTGCTCACTGAGTCCCGAATGAGGCACATGACCTGCACTGTGAGGGAGTGTCAGTTACGGCACTATGGCCATGTGGCGAGATGCCCAGAGGGTGATCTGGCTAACAGGATCTTCATTGCTGAAAACTCACATGTAACACCTGGCTGCAGCAGATAGAGGGTCATTTCTGGAGGGTGGGACTGGACTGCATGTCTGCCTGGGGGGTTGCCAACCAGGATCCTATGCTGTTTCGCTGTGTGGTGGGTGCGGCAACTCACTGTACCAGTGCATGCTCCCCAACATGACCTGACCTGATGTGCCAAACAGTGTCATGGGTACTGGTGCCTAGCCAGGCAGGAATTGGTTCAATAGAGTGATGGCCAATCCTTTGCAATGCACATCAAAGTATACATCCACTTCATAGTGAGATAATTCAAACTTACTTTAACAGCATATCGTTGAATTGTGACAGTCAACCAACATGAATATAACAAAAAAATGCAAACCATATCAAAGTCAAAGCGAACTTTATTGTCATCTCAACCATATACAAGTATGCAGATAGACGAAATTGCGAAGCTCAGGGTCCACAGTGTAACAACATGAAGTGCAAATAAAAAATTAAAATGAAATTAAAATTAGAATTAAAATTTAAAATTAAAATTAAGATTTAAAATTAAAAATTAAAACACAAACAAGACAAGACATTGTGCAAAGACAAAGAAGTAGCAGCAATATTGACGTGTAGTAAGCAATATGAACATCGATGTAATGTATGGTATTATGCAATCTAGATACATAAATATAGTCAATAAATATGTAATATAATAAATAAATAAATAAATAATAGGTATAGATAATACAGAAATTATCAGTGTATGATAATAGTTGTTTAAGACATGTGTAAACAATGACAGGTCAGAATGTTTCACAGCATAAGGATATCAAAGAATGTCAAAGTGCAGTGTGCAAAATACTTAAAGGTCAGTATGAGATTTTCAGTTCTTTTCTACAAGGTGGTTGAGGCAGTGTGGAAGATCCCAGGGGGCAGCATGGTGTTAAGGAGTCTGACAGCTTGGGGGTAAAAACTATCCTGCAGCCTGGCAGATCTGGCTTTGATGCTGCAGTATCTTCTCTTGGATGGCAGAAGTGTGAAACGTCCATGTGAGGGGTGTAAGGGGTCCTGCACAATGCTGCGGCCTTGCAGACACTGTATTTGTAAAATATTTCCTGTAGTGAAGGGAGCGGCACCCCAATAATGTTCTCTGCTATCTTCACTACCCACTGCAGGCGCTTGCGGTCGGATATGATGCAGTTGCCATACCAGACAGTGAGGCAGCTGGTCAGAACACTCTCAATGGTGCCTCTGTAGAATATTGTGAGGGTGGAAGGGGGAAGACTTGAGAACTACAACAACCACAGACCCCCGAGATGCCACCCTTCCAGACAGCCTTAACACCTTCTATGCCAGGTTCGACAGGCTAAACACAGATACACCCTCAAAGGCCCCCTGTGACCCCATGGACACTGCCTTTCAGGTGACACACACACAGGTCCTGAAAGCTCTGAAGAAGGTGAACCCCCACAAGGTTGTGGGACCTGATGGAGTTCCTCCCAGAGTTCTGAAGGCCTATGGGGAACAACTAGCTGGTGTGTATGTGGATATCTTCAACCTGTCATTATCCCAGGCAGTAGTCCCCCGTATTTTCAAATCTTCTACCATCATACCAGTCCCCAAAAGACCGGACACATCCACCCTAAACGACTTCAGGCCAGTGGCACTCACACCAGTTGCCATGAAGTGCCTAGAAAAACTGTTTCTCACGCACATCAACCACATGGTCCCGGACACTGTCAACCCCCTCCAGTTTGCCTACCGCTCCAATTGATCAGTGGATGACGCGGTAGCAATAGCCCTACACCACACTCTGCAACACCTGGAAAGTAGCAGAACATATTCCGGGATGCTCTTCTGGGGTATGGGGAAGTCAAGGTACATGACCCTGGTAAACAACATTCTTGTCTACGGAAAGGAGAATGACCTTATTCTCAACACAGACAACACCAAAATAATACTGGACTTCAGGAAGAATCCTCCCCCTCTACAGCCTCTTATCATCAAAGGGACTGAGGTGGAGAGGGCCAACAGCCACAGATTCCTGGGACTGCAGGTTGCATCAGACCTGAGTTGGACTCTTAACACCACAGCCACAGTGTGAAAAGCCCAGCAAAGGCTTTATTTCATTAGGCTGCTCAGGAAAGCCGGCCCGAACCATCGCCCTCTCGCCAAGGCCTACAGAGAACTGATAGAGACCATTCTCACCGCAGGCATTACTGTCTGGTATGGGAACACCACACAGGCAGAGAGGAAAGCTTTGCAAAGAGTCATAAAGACAGCGGAGAGGATCATAGGGACAAAACTTCCCTCCATGGACTCTATGTATGCACAATGCTGTCAGAAAAGAGCAGAGGGAATTATCAGGGACTCACTCCATCCAGCTCACTCTCTGCTCAGACACAAAAACTGTACGTACAACTTGAGACACAGTAGAGCGGACAGCATCATCACTCACAGAACAAGGTTTTTCAATAGCTTCTTCCCTGCCACAGTCAGACTGATGGCAAAACAAAATTACTGAACATGTGCAATAACCCCACACTACCTCACTTCACTTGTCATGTAAATGACAAGTGATAAATGTGCAGTATTTTGACCATGCAATATCTGCAATATAATTGTATTTTTTGTGTAGATATTACCACCTTTTTGTATAGTGTTGGTATAATTCATATTATTCATTATATTGTTTTATTGTTTTGTTTTTTTTTTTAATATTTACTATGACTCTGAAAGAGCTCTGCACAAGAATTCCAATGTGCTTTGACTGTTGGTTTTATGCACAAATGGCAAATAAAGAACCTTGATTAGTGATGAGGTGTTATGTGTCCACGTAAGTTCCTCAGTTATGTGCACACAGAGGAACTTGGCACTCCTAACAGTCTCCACATCTAAACCGTTGATGCTGAGTGGGATGTGGGCTGGATGTGATTTTCTGAAGTCCACAATTATCTCTTTTGTCTTGTCAACATTGAGAGATAGATTGTTGTATTCACACCATGCGGACAGCCGTTCCACCTCATCTCTGTATGCTGTTTCATCATCCCTGCCCAGTCCCAGCACCGTCGTATCATCTGTAAACTTGATGATGTGGTTGGTGTTGCGCGTGGCTGTGCAGTCGTGAGTCAGCAGGGTGAAGAGCAGTGGACTAAGCACGTAGCCCTGCGGTGCTCCAGTGCTCAGTGTAATGATGCTGGAAGTGTTGCAGCCCATCTGAACTGACTGGGGCCTCTCTTTTAAGAAGTCCAGGATCCAATTGCAGAGGGTGGTGTTCAGGCCCATCCTGCTCAGTTTTACAACCAACTTTTGAGGGATGATTGTGTTTATATACAAATGAATAAGCAAAAAAAAAATATTTAATTCACATGTGGACTACCTCCTAAGTTAAAGGATTTTTTAGTTGTTTCCATGCCTATTTAAAAATAATGTACTTTTGTTAATAAAATACATTTTTGTCGCATATTATAATTTTAGTTTATTAAATAGTCACGAGAGATCTGCAGGGAACTATGGATTGCTATGGCTAATAAAACACTGCGGTACTGCTGTTCATTTCTAAGCAGGTTTGTATGTTTATATATATAGAGTGGAGTGACGTTCTACTGGGGACGCCGTTAAAAAAACAGTTCTGTGAGGGAGTGCAAATAAGTGAAATTAAACTGATACCAAATCAGATGTACGTGGTGCGAATGTACCGTGCATAGATCAAACATCCACTTCACTGTGAAGGTTATTTGCAGGCATTTACTGTATACTGTAGACCGATGGATGAAAAAGGTATAAAACGAGCCAGTTACTTTAATCAAAAATATCACGATAGTACATTTATTCTCTACTCCTCCGAGTTAAATGAAACTGCCTACTTCCGTACCTTTTTTTTGTAATGGTTCCGCCTGTCGAGGTTCTCGAGCTCCGATCGCAGCTTATTATTGGTTAATTTTAAATATGCGGCTAGACTAACAGCTGGTTTTGAAGCCTAGTCACCGCGAGCGCCTCTTGTCCTCTCGCCCCCTCGCCTCTCTTCCCTTTCTCGCTTACAGAGCCGGCGTCCCCAGTCACTGCAGACGATCACCATGGCAACGTGCGGTGGGCGCCCCTACCCCTCCACGCGCTCACTGAGTGTCGAGCACGCGCAGTGGAACTCCGTGTATCCTGTTTCATGTAACGGGGCTGTCTGCTGTACGCATCGAGTAAGGCTGACTGGGACAGCCGTGCCTCGCCTAGCGTACGGCCGGTTCTTCTTCTATTTATGCCTGTCTTTGTCCGGAAAAAATACCTTCCACGTATTTAATAATTTTTATACTTATTTTTTATTTTGTAATCAGAGAGCTACTCGGCGATTTTAATCTTTTTCGTCTAAAGGATTACAGTTATGATTTCCTTATCTAGAGGAAACCTACTAGACGTGCTGCAGGAAGGATTTAACGAGGTAACAAATACAGCTTCTTAAAGCAACTCTGGACTAGCATATTTTTGGTCGCTGTAGTAAAGTTTTGGCGGCGTTTTCAATTGCTGGACAGCATTTTTAGTTTTATGTCCAGTGATGCTATGCCATTGGTGATGACAAACACGTGTGTGTGTGTGTGTGTGTGCGTGTGTGTGTGTGTGTGTGTGTAGAAGTTGATAGGAAACAATACACAGTTACGTAATTGTTAACAGATGTGCTTATGGATTAATTTTTAAAACCGTTTCATTCCGTGCAGTGCCAGAAGCTTTCATAGTGTTTTTGAATCGTGCCATATGGTGACTCAAGAGATCATTTAAAGTTACATCAAAAGTATAACATAGCAATGAGGTTTACCAGATCTTTATAAAAAATATGACTTACTGTGTGAGTTGTCTTATTGAAACTTTTATTTCCATTTATTATATACGCATTATTAGTTTGACGTGAAAAGGGGAAATTGTACAACCTTTAGCATAAATAATCCTTTGCAAGGGAACTATAGGTTTCACTGAAGCTTGTAACCTGAAACTGAAGGGACTGGGCATAGAGTTACAAGAGAACTAAGCACGAAAACAGGACCTAACATGTTGCATATTGAACATTATTACCACAGTTTTGTGAAAGGGAAATAGCTTGAAAATTGCGTTTAGAAGATGGCCTTCAAGTTGCAGAATGAAAAGACTGCGTGCACAAAATGAACATTGTTAAGTTGTACAAGTGAGGTTATAACGGCATCAGCCTACAATGGCATAAAAAAGTTATTTTTCTGTGCTGTTAAAGGAATAAATACACAAAACACTTGAAGCAGCACATTGTAGCTTTTGAGTGTTCTTCAGGTTTGATCTAAAGAGAAGAATGTAGAGAAGATACAGAGGGCAATGACAGAGAGAACAATAGGCTGGAAAAGATATTTAATGGATGAAAGACCAGAGGAAGTTAAAAAGGTGGTTATTGTTTCTACCACTTCAAAGCAGAGTGCTATAAATGTGTTCCGCAAACTTAGTCCTCACAGGCCTTAAGGTTTGGGGTATAAAGTTTGTACACCCAAATATATTCTTGATGAATGACACATTTAATTAGAACAGTTGCAATTGAGTTTAAAAAAAAAATCAATGGACATTCTGCATTTCATGGGACACAGCCCAGATTGTGTTTCAGTATATAGCGTCTGCATATTCTTCTTGTGTCTATGTGGATATTGTTTGGGTACTCTGGTGTATTCCCCCAACCACATGCACATTATATCAAATGTGTAAATATGCTTGGTATAAGAGAGTCTGAGTGAAAGTTTGAGTTTCTCCCGTGATGAACTACTTCTCCATCCAGGACTGGTTCCATCCCTGTACTATTGAACTGTGATACTGTAATAAAAATTGTGGGTTCAGAAGATGGATGGATTTTACTTCATAATTGAAATGTCCTTTTACCATAAAAAAAAAGCATTAACAGTGTGCTTGTAATAGACTTTTGGGTCATTGATACAACATGATTGTAAATGAAGGTACTGCAGTTCTAGTGGGTATTTTATTTTACTTGTATTTTACTTTTACAATGGTCATGTTGGAGTAAAGTTACAAAACAAAATCTCAACTCACTCTTATGAACAACAGTAGACAGTAGTTGTCCTGCTCTGGCTCTTAGCTTTCCTCCTTACTCACGTGAGGTTTTTAGTCAATGTAATCTTTCAGTTGTCCTAAAGACCTGCTGCTGTGCCTCTCTGAGTACAAATGAATGATGATATCATTGCGTAGCCACACTAACTATCCCTAAGACGTTTGCTGTCAGAATGATAATTTGAGCCATTTGAGAGACCCCTTAGTAATCTGTCTCTGCAAATGTCAAGTATCTCTTTGTTTTCTCTGTATACCTTTATGTGATCATGATGACAGGTGTGGAGCTCAACATACAGAATATCAGCATACCCGATTCTTGTTTTGTGAATACATTGATGCATCTTCCAATTAGTCTTTAAAACTATTTGACTTGTGTCTGTTTTTCTTTACAGTATTTGTGTTTTCTGGAACACATTATATATGTGGACAGATATAGAAAGATATTGTGTGAAGAGGTTGATACACCATTTTTAGAGTTAACTTATTTTTATTTTTTCTTTTGGCTACATTTCTTGAATAATTTTTTTAGCAAAAGGCAATTAATAACATGTAAATATAGTCTAGTTGCTTACTTCAAAGTTGATAAATAAATGTATACTTTGCTGGACATGTTTTATGCTCATGTGTTTTATTTATGTTTTTATTGACATGCTTTCTAAATAGTTTTTAGATCAAGTGCATTGTGGGTTGTTTGATTATGAGATGCATGGGTTTATTTATAGCTGTGCCCCTGTTTGATGTGAAGCAATTTTCCTTTCTGCCAGTAAGTGGTAACTTGATTTTTTCTTAAATTAAAGGTTGTAAGCTGATGTCATTGGATAACAAATTATAGTTGTTCCACAGCAAAACTAGCTTTATAAGAACACAGAACACCCTTGCTCCATGAGTTTTCTTAAAAAGTTCAAATACCTTACTACTTTTTCCTATGCCAGGGGTTTTGAAGTTCAGATCTGGGCACACCCTGTGGCTACAAGTTTTCATCCCAAAACAATTTCTGCTTTGAAATGGACTTCTGCATTAACATGGCAAATTGTCATGGCTGAGCTTGAAAACCCTTTGCTTATGCAATTGCCTGGGTGACCCTGAGGTTTATCCCACATGGGAGTATCCAATGCAACTCAACATATTAAGGAACTAATACTAAATCTGGCTGTGAGCCAAGGTTTCAAGAACCCTGTTTTAATCTGATTTTAGGACACCTCGTGATTTCATAAATGTAATTTTGCTTTTCAATCGGTCACAGTTTAATTTCTCACATTACTCCAGATTCAAATGAATACAGTGTTTCTTATAAATTTATTCTTTAAGGCATTCACATTTTAGCCATAAGCTTAAGGATTTCCAGTCATTGCACCACTACAAAGTGCCTCTTAGTTATTTCCATTATTCCTTAATTATTTTAGCCGTCCCACATCACCCATTACTCAGGCATGGATGGACATTTTTAAACTGTTGCCAGAGAATGTTGGTCTGATTAAACAGTAACCACTGACTTTCACACTTTGCAAGGTGTAGCTTCCTGATTTTCATTTGAATTGATAGGATTTTACTAAGATAGTCTGACTGAAAAATTTTGGAAAATTAGTGAAGACTCATTTAATAACATATGTGTGTAGACTAGTATTATGTATGTAATGCCTTTGGGTACTGCTATGCAGTGGTTTCTTTTCTTCATTCAGGTTTGTGGATGTATGTGTTTCTTGTGGAAGTATTTGCAATACTCTCCATTTAATCTCTTATAGAATCTTCCAGTTGGATTTAGAAGAATGCTTTCACTGACTCTCCTTAATCTTCTTCAAAATGGACCCAAGTGCCACATTTCTGAGGTTCAGTTGTGCTCTTACAGTGTGTAATCCAATGACAGGGAGCAATAGCAAATGTATAATTTTATAAGCAGGGTAGCATTGCTTGGTATCTTATTCACATAATTATGTTAATTCTTTCAGGAGTTACTCAGTCCTGACAAATATATATACCTGCTCTGCATGTGTATTGTGCCAATGTTTTTGAACCTCTTTACGACATTCTGCTTTGTCTTCTACTCTTTGTCTTTTCTTCTTCTACTGTTTGTCTTTTATTTCCGGCCCCACTTGGACCTGTTAGGTTTTCAATTCATCTCTTGGCACAAATGAAAAGGTCTCATCTCGTCTCTTGGAAAATCTCGTCTGGTCCCAAGATTTTTTCATATTATATATATATATATATATATATATATATATATATATATATATATATATATATATATATATATATATATATATATATATATATTTATGCTGTATATTTATGCTGTACATATATATAATATATATCTCTCTCTATATAAAAGAAAATCCTGGAATGGAAAAGCAAGTCTACAATACGTGATCTTCTCTAGAAGACATTTTAAACACCCGCGAGACCAAAGACACGCCCTACTTACAATCTATCAAATAGGACAATAGGCAGCAAAACATTCAGTCTTGTGAAGGATTTGAGCATACACAGATCCAGGGCTCTCAGTGCATATAAAGCATATAAGGACAGTACGTTATAAATGAAATGTCGACATCTAAGCGAAGAAGAAAGCAGCACAGAGAAAAAAAAAGAGCAAAAAAGAATAATCGAGTTGCAAATTCAGAAAATAAGGAAAGTAATTATCAGCCCAGAACAAGTGGAATTGAAAAAAAAGCATGTCCAATCTAGCTCAGAATTAAAAGACAATGAGTAAAAGACAAAGTAGAACTTCATAAAGATGTTTACAAACGTTGGCGCTAAACACATGCAGAGCAGGTTAGAGACTATGAAACCAGTGAAATTAGAAAGGCTCAAAAAAAAAAAACGTTGGCGCTATACACATGTGGAGAAAGTTAAAGGATATCAAAGTAGGAAAATTAGAAAATATAAAAAAAGAAAGTAAAGATCGCATTAGCACAAACAAACAAACTGCCTCATTTAACTATGCACCAGTCTAACTTTGGTTTTGCACAATAATTACTACACTATTGCACCTTAACACTTAATTCTACGTTATGCACATAATTTTACTTATTTATTATGTTCTACTATACTGTTATCTTTCAAACTATGACTTTTTGTTAATCTAACTGATATTCTTCTAACTTTGCACAGTTTTGGATAAGCGGATCAGGATGCATTTCACTGCGCGTTGTCCTGTATAACTATGCATGTGACATGCATTTATTGGTTACTTTGTTCATGTATATATATTTATATGTCTGCTTATTTAAAAAGCTAAATTTACCCCAGGAGTCAAAAACGTTCTGTCTAGCCCTTGTACAAAAACCTAGACAAAAGCTGGGGTATCACCTTGGTAACCCCATGTACTTTTGGAAATGTGAGAGGAAAATAGCACGACTTTACAGACAGGAGTCCAATGCAGAACTCTACTTTTTTTACTTTGTAAAAAAAAATTATTGACTGCTGATGATGTAGATCATTTTGTCTGTGCTGAAATTGCAAACAGAGAAACCTATCCTGACCTCATTAAAAAGATTCAGCATATTGGGATTCGCAAGATTACAAATATTGTTTTTACAGAAGTTCTGAAATAAAAGTGAAACTAATGAAATAGCAACAATTCAAAGAAAAAAAAATCTTAAAAGTGTGTATCCAGAAAACCAAACACGGGGGTTGGCGAGTGAAGTGAGCAGGGGGCAAAGCCCCCTAATATATATATATATAATCTATATATATACTGTATATATATACTGTGGTGGGCTGGTGCCCTGTCCGGGGCTTGTTTCCTGCTTTGCGCCCTGTGTTGGCTGGGATTGTTTCCAGCAGACCACTGTGACCCTGTAGTTAGCATATAGTGGGTTGGATAATGGATGGATGGATGGATCATGTTAAAGTTTGATAAATTCTGAAAAGAATGATACCAAACGTATATATGTAGGTTTTAAAATAAGCATGATATTAAGCTTGACAAAAAATTGTTGCATAAAATCCTTGCACTTTTAGGCTTAAGATTTTATATATAGAGAGTAGATATATATATATTTATATAATATATACTGTACATATATGTATATACAGTATATATATGTTCGCGCGTGTGTGTGTATGCAGTGTATATATTCGCAACAAAACTTAGACTGTCACTTCTTTAGAACTAATGAAACAATATGGCCTTAGTATTTTCCTCTGTAAGAACTCCATGAACATTAAATGTTTTGTCAATAATTTCTTCATCATGTACTGCTTTTTCACCACTCTTATTATCCTGCTGGCCTATCTTGCTAGTATGTTAAATAGCCTTACCTGTTAACAACTACTGTGTGTTTTGGTACCCGCTAGTTAGCTAACAAGGGCTTTTTTCTTTTATTTATATAGCACACTAAAATAACATAGTCATTCCAATGTGCTTTACAAATCAAGATAGTTATAACAACAAATACAAACAATAATGTTGTTTAAAACTGTAAAAATGACATTTTTAATTTGAATAAAATTAAATAGAAATAAGCATTACTTATTATAGATTATTAAAAGTACATTGAAATAAATAAGCTGTAAAATGTTAACTCTTGCAGAGCTTTGGACAGACTGTGGTAGCTTGTCCCAAAGACGAAGCCCAATAGAACAAAGGGCTCGGTCATCTATGCGTGAAAATGAGCAGGGAGTGAATCTATAACAAACTGATCAACAACTCCAGCTGTAGGCTTTATTTGTTCCTTGACATTTCTAATCTTTGTTTGAACAAAAATAAAGACACCAGAAGAAAAAAACAGGACCTGTCTGGCTAGGCTTAATCAAGTGGTCAATTACAGAGAATAGATGTGTAAAGTTCTCACTGTCATTATTAATAAGTGTGGAGTAATTGCTAGATCTGCCCTCTCAAAGTGCAATTAAATATAGTTGCTGATGCTCTCTAAAGTTATGTTGAAGAGAACTTGAACCTGTCTTTTTCCATGTACGTACTAGCTTATAGCCATCTCTTTAAAGAGCACAGGGTTGGTCAGAATACAATGGTGAGGAATGCTGAAAGGACACCTTACGTGTCTTTTCTGGAGCAAAAACACAGTTATACAGATCCACAGATTCCTGTAATGATAATGCAGTGGGCTGCAAAGAGAGCATTATATACAGCAGATGTAAAATATAGGATCAATAGCTTCCAGATTCCTAAAAGACATTGTGTGGTGATTGATTGAGGCTGTGCTCTGAAATCCAAATATCCACTACCAAGGCCAAAAAAAGAATCACTTGTAATGACAAGGTCCAAAAAACAGTGGATAGAGAAATTCACATGCTGCACTAGCAGCAGAAGGCACTCAGTGAGCCTTAAAAACTCAGCTAGGATATATATTAAAATCACCTAAAATAATCAAATTTGCAAAAGTTGGAAACAATAGTTTAAACAAATTTAAAAATTCTGACAAAAATACAACATTGTCCTTATATAAGTAAAATAATAAACGGGTTCAAGAGATGATATTTTAAAGCCTCACATTCAAATAATAAAGCACTTGAGAAAGGAAGTACAGTCAAGTTAAAATCTAATGTATAAAATATCACAAGGTCTGCACCTCGTTCAGAATTCTGCATGTACAACAAATCATCCATTCAGTTTTTCAGCTGTGAATTGGATTAAAAAGAATTGAAAAAGCTGAAATAACAGCACATTCTGTCAGTTAGTTCTGGCTATATGCACACACAGAGTGAAGTACTGTAGAAACCTTCTTTTCTGTGGAACCTGACATGATACTTTGTTAATAGGATTTAATTTTAGTGTTGCAGGCAGGAGTGTATGTTTAAGAAATCAGGCATATACTGTATACATTCTTACTTACTGCCTGTCACTTATGAGCAGTTTCTTTAGCCATATCATTATCTGGAGAATTACAGCAAAACTGAATAGTATACATCACCAAGATTAAGTATGCTTCAGGAAAGACAGATTGTAGAATATTGTCACGAATGGAATAGTTCACTCTGGGTTATGTTTCTGAACTTTGTGCAAGTTCTCCTGTCATTGACACTGGCTGGTAAAAGCAGCCTCCCATCTGATGCTTTGAGTCCTATGCTGCGCTCTGTAACTGAGCGTGCAGGAGCATGTGTGGAATTGTAGCTCCTTTCCTCTACGTTCTGGAGGTTAGAGAAAGACAAAAGATGGCAACATTTGAGCAAGTACTCACTATTACCTGGCACATGTGATGTCATGATTTGCTGTTACAATGAATAGTACTGTACAGGTCATATTAAAAGCTGAGGGTTCAGCCAGTTACCTTACCAACAAGCCAGCCATAATATACAGTACCATCACATCTGCCAGATTAATCATGGGTTGACCCAGGCCACGGAGCCATGACAATTGTCAGTCTCATTCTGGCAACATACTTGACTTGTACATTAATTGAATATAACTGTATACGTTCAACAAAAGCAGCTTCATTTACGCTAGGTGCCCTTGTTGCAATAGGAGTGCAGTAAAGTACAGTCGACCCTTGATATACGACCGGCCTGACATGCGAACAACTTGATTTACGACCAAAATTTTTGTTTTTATTTACGACCAACATCTTGCGTTACGACCTGAATGCGGTCACGTGTATCCGCTTGCGCGATTGTAAACAAACAGCCGAGAGCGTTTGTAAGTGTCAGTCGGAGCTCAGATACATGTGTTTGTGGACGTAATTTCGGTCAGTGCAATGATTTATATAATTTTTTTCAATAATTGCTAAGGAAGGAAGAGAAGGTAAAGAAGGTAAAGAAAGCGATCACAATCAAAACGAAGAAGGAAATTGTGCGGAAATATGAGAGTGGTGTTCGTGTGACCGATCTCGCTAATATGTACAGCATGTCGAAATTCACCATCTCGACAATTTTACAAAGAAAAGATTTGTATAAGGAGGCTCCTTCCAAACAATAACCACCTTCCATTTCATTCTCCTCCTCCTCCCTTCCTGCAGCCCAAAGATGTCAAATTAAATGTGAGTACAGTATGAAATTGTTGTTTCTGGTAGGCTAGGCACTTTTTATAACTTTTTGGTTAGTACATTAGAAAAATTACCAGCAAGCCCGCGATTCTCGAAAGAATCGCAAATCCAAGAATGGCAATCACTTTCTGTTCCCTCCGATACTTGGAGGGATAAAATATCATGGAGGGTGGGTGCGTCCTGGGAAAGTTCATTTAATTAAATAAACATATTTGTACTAAATGGTTTCTTTTTGGAGCTGTGATTCATCTGGTTCTGGTGTTTCAGAAGCGCGTTGTAGGCGCCTTCGTTTATTGTTTTTATCCAGGCAGTCTCTTTTTTGGTTTTTCTATGGCTGTGTCGTCAGCGAGAAGTCGTTTGTTGACGGCGGCGGATTCACGTGCTGAAGTTACCATGGCGGCAGATCCGGGCATGGAGGGCTACATTACTAAACAAACGTGGTATATGCGGTGGTGTGGGTGGTCGCGTTCGGGCGGCTGTACAACCTGGCATGCACGCTTTACCTCAGGTTTAGTTCACAGGTTGTAGCCATGGTAAAGTTTTCATTTAATTAAATAAACATATTTGTACTAAAGCGGTGTCTTTGTGTGGGCGCCTTCGTTCATTGTTTTTATCCATACGGGCTCGTTTACAGGTCATAGCCATACGGGCTCGTGTTTGTATTACTAATCGTTGAGCTCCTTCCATGTGGAGCCGTGACTCCTTTGCCTCTGCTGTGTCAGAAGCACGTTGTGGGCACGTTCGTTCATTGTGTTTATCCATACGGGCTCGTTTTGTATTTCCGTTAGTTGAGCTCTTTCATTGTGGAGCTGTGACGTCTTTGCTTCTGGTGTGTCTGAAGCGCGTCGTAGGAGCCTCCGTGTATTGTTTTTATCCATGCGGTCTCGTCTTTGTTGTTCTGTGGCTGTGTCGTTAGGTAGAAGTCGTTTACTGTTAGGAAGCATACTCCAACTTACACACACTGACTGCTGGCACAGTGGATTAGAGCAGGTGTAGTTTACAGGTTGTGGTGTTTGGGCGCCACGCATCGACTCTGGGAACTACGGGCTCGGTTTTGTATTACAAATCGTTGGGTGCCACGCACTGACTGTGGGAACTACGGGCTTGGTTTTGTATTACAAATCGTTGAGCTCTTTCCATTTGGAGCCATGATTCCTTTGCCTCTGCTGACACCGACTGCTGGCACAGTGGATTAGAGCAAGTTTAGTTTACAGGTTGTGTTGTTTGGGCGCCACCTACTTACTCTGGGAAGCCGCTGGGTTTGACTCTGGGGCGCTGCGGCGCAGTGCGCATGCGCTTCGGTGCGTCCGCCGTGCATAAATTAAACTGTCGTTTAGTAATACAGATTGGTGTTTTGGTAAATTATGCACATTATACAACCCTTTTTTATTATGAAAAGGTTAAGTAAGTGTTGCTGTGGGAGGTTCGGAACGCATTATGGGTATTTCCATTATTTCTTATGGGAAAAATAGTCTTGACTTACAACCAACTTGAGTTACAACCAGCCCTCACGAACGAATTGAGTTCGTAAGTCAAGGGTCCACTGTACTTGGATTATTTTAGGAAATCCAATTACAGCTCCAGATTGATTTTTTATTTTGACAAAACATGTTATGTTTTATGTATGCACATCCAAACCATATAAAAAATAAATGTACTGTAATGCCTCATCAGTTGATTTATGGCTTCCAGCACAGTGGGCATGATGGAGTGAAGCTTGGCTGAGATACTACTGACCTGTCAGTCAGCTCCATTAGAAGTGACAAGACATGGCTAATATAAACTGAATGAAAACCCAAAAAAGTTCTTCAGTGCAAACACATAGCCTTGGTCCTAGAGTATGTACATCATATTCATCACATTTGAGGTTTAATGTATTTGTTACATTAACACTTGTTATAATAAGGGCTTGGTGATATAAATTATTGTATGTGTGAGTTGTCATTTAGCTGGTTTGGTTATGTTTCCCTACTTGATCAAAGTTGCTCCAAAATGTTGCAGTCAGAGCTGCAGTAATTCTTTTTTTAAATAAATTTTGAATTTTGCATGGAAAGTTTCATGTCAACTTTTCGGTCCTCTTTTTGTGCATACTCAAGTTTTATAAATCTGACCCCAGGTGATGGGCTAACTTAAAAAGGGATAGGTTGAAATAAGGGACGACTGCCAGTTTTGAGGAGTGACCTTAACTGTAGGTTAAAGAAAAAGACAGAGGAAGACATAGAAAATTTATAGCAAAGGTTGAGGAATGAAAGGAATCTTCACACCCAAATATGTCACTAAGTACACAGATACCGAGAGCAGAGCAACACAGTATTAATAGCATTATTGTAAAAGATGGAAGCCTTGTTCATAATCTCTGCATAAAACCTAAGTGTGCATCAAGTTTCAGAAAAATTACAGAGTCTAATTTATTGGTGCAAGACATAGTTTCCTATGGAATAAAAACGAAGGATCCATGGTAAGTTCAAAATCAGACTTACTCCATCTTACTCCAATTTAGTTGATAGCCAGAGAGTTATTCATTTATATGAAACAGATTAAAATGATGTGAATTGACTAAGACATTCCCAAAAAATACAGAAATATCAGCAACATACAGAGATATTTTATGTGATGTACCATTTACAGTTATAAGGTAAAACAATTGTGAGTAACAACTGCGCAGTAAGCAGCTCCAGTGAAAAAAATGAAGAGTAGAGGTGAGAAGGGACACCATTTCTTGTTCCCCAGGATTTAGTTAGGAAGAACTGATGCTATGTGGGTTTAGTATAATGTATTAATCCTGTTCATGAAATGATTGCCAAAGCCCTTTGCATGCAGAACTTTCCATTGAACTGTGCTGAAAGAGTTAACAAACTGAGGGCTGATCCTTCAGACAGCATCTGCAGACAGATGTAAATGAAAGTGTCGCTCCCTTGCTGTTTCTTCAAAATGCCAGACAGCACCATTAGGACTGAAGATGATACATTTTAAAAACCTCTTAATCTAATTAAGCAGCACAGAGTGTATGGAGGGGAAACACCCCTTGACAGGATACTTGTCCATCATTTGGCAGACTCACACTGGGGCCAGATTAGAGTCACCAATTAACTTAACCTGCACCTGTTTTGGAGGAAACCCCTGCAGACATTGGTAGAATGTACAGACTCCACAAACAAAATGTCTGGGTACAGCATTTGAAAATAGGATGCTGGATTTGTGAGGCAGTACTTCTAACCACTAAGATATAACTGTCAGAGTCTTTAAATTTTTTTTTTTTTCTCAGTTACATGGTGAATATCAGATATTGTCATTAAGATACAGTGTGCTGTTCTAGGTTGTGATTGCATGCACAGCAGCCAATGACGGCTTGCTTCTATCATTCTGGAAGTGCTACCCAAATAACTGGCAAGTTGTATGTTGGCAGACACAGTTAGAAATAAAGCTCCCAGCATTTACAACACTGTAAAATGTATTATTTTAAACCTATTTAAGTATAAAAGGAAATCCAGACCTAGGCAGTTATGGTAGTTTCATTGTTATTGATGTGAGAGGAAATCAGCTGCTGTTTACTTGCAGTGATGTTTCTCAAAAATTGTAGCATGCAGAATTCCATTGGTTAAGACATACATTAGACACTTCCTTTAAAGGACAAACAAAGCTGTCATTCACAACGGAAACACTAAGTGACATACAGTAAATATTGTAAAATGAAACAACTAACAAAAACGTGAGAGTTGGATTTCCACAGGATGCCCTGTTTAATTAGGGTATTGCAAAAAAGAAAGGGAAGTACACTTGTGCAAAACAAACAATTAGTTCAATGCTATCTTTAAAGAAAAAGTCTTCAGAGGCTTGGAGCTCTGTGGTCCTCAGAAGCTGATCCATAAGGGAACACTGACTTTCAGTGGGACTGTGAATTATACCGAGAAGGGACATGACTTAAACCGTAAAAGAAATTACCTCACTGGTCCTCTGAGCATTTCTCCTTCTCCATTCTAAGGTGACAGAGAGAACAAAAGTTAGCAGTGGTGTAATACTTAATTCCTTCTCCTTATTTGCTCAGCACACACCCATGAAACACACCCTATACCCATGTCTCTGACTATATACAGTTGATAATGGTTTGTAGAAAATGTTTTAATTTATTTACATAGCACTTGATTGTCACCTTGAGGCATGTATTCTGATGATGGTTCAGTAAGACTCATGGGACCCGTCATAATACTTTACACCATGGAGCATAATTTTGGTTATGTAGGTGAGACAGGAGTTGTTTCCATGCCAATGCAGGAGGAAGCAGGGTTCAGAAAAATCAGTCCTGTGTATATCTACAGACAAGATAATCAAAAATGCCTTATCAGATTATTATTGTTACCAAAGAGTTTAAGACATTGAATAATTTTCAATATTGTGTTATTGCACAACTCTGCTCTTAGCAAGAGAATGAATGTATGATATATGCGTTTCTGATATTTTAAATATTATATTAATTGTATATAACAGAATTCCACTAGGATTTCTAAGTAACTAACCTTCTCATATTTATTCTGAGAATGTAGTCCTAGTTATTAATTCCGAATTACTGGCTGGTACTTAATGTGAGCATCTGTAAGAGACACTGTTCTGGATTTGCTGCCCTTCTATTATTTTTCTGGACTAGCTACTTTTGGGACATGCAGTAATATACAGCAGAACTGAGTAAAGAGGTTGCAATATTCTGCCATACTGTGGTCTATGAAGATCTTGTACACTATGTAACAGAGAACAGTGGTGGAAGTACTGGTTCCTAATGTTTTGTAGTTGCTGTAGAAGCATTCTGATCCCCTCTGTTTGACTTTTGCCTTTTTATGGCAAGTCTAATGTACTGTTCTGAAGTAATGATCAGTATAACAGATGTACAAACCTAGTCATTTGAAAGATTGTCAGTGCCAATGTGTTTTTATTTATGTAAATGTTATCATGTTTTCTGTGTGCATCTCTTTTTATGGTAAGTGTGTGTTAATTTTTAATCTTCGGCCTTTGACTGCCTTTGACTGCCAGGATGTGGCTTGCCTGCTGATTCTTATAATTCTAATCGTATTCTCTTCTTTCTTGTAAGGTTCTATCTGCTATGTTTTTTAAATTAATACTCCTTTTCCCTATTACTTTACCCCGATTTCAAGTTTTAAACATATTGTTTAGGGCATCTTAACTTCATTTGTAGGCTGATTTCAGAAACATTTTCATACTAAGTCTTTTTTCATTTTAATCCTGAGTTGCACAGTACAGCTTTAGAAAAAGAAATATATGATCACACCATTTTTAGGACTGGTTTGCCTTTTAGAATTCACGTTTTTTGCTACAGTGTATTCAATTTGCAGTCTTTGTGACATAATTTAATCCCATTTTCTGTCTGAAGATTGTTTTTTGGATTGAGTGTCAGATTCTTGTTTTGTTTTGTAATGTATGCATAATGACTGGTTGGTATCGTACTGGCACAATAGCATTATTTTCTTTATTCAACAGCACGGAATGCAACAGTCATATTTAGTGGTTAGGCACTGATGCACCTTGTTCAGATGTGAGAAGATTTAAGTAAACATCTTATTCTTGTATTACATAGAAAAAACCTTTTGGTGGTCCTGTTAAAAGCATGCATCAGCAGTGTCGATCTATATTTCTATCTTTCTGAAGTCACAATCTCAGGCTCAGTCTGGTAATGGCGAACTGACATTTTTCTAGGGAATCATATTAATTAGATGCTTTCATCTGAGGTGTTCCAATTCTTGTACTTTTGGCTTTATTGTATGATGTGTGTGAATTTTTTTTTTTTTTTTTTTTAGCTGTAGCTGTTTAGGGATCTGCGGTGGGTTGGCACCCTGCCCAGGATTGTTTCCTGCCTTGTGCCCTGTGTTGGCTGGGATTGGCTCCAGCAGACCCCCGTGACCCTGTGTTCGGATTCAGCGGGTTGGAAAATGGATGGATGGATGGATGTTTAGGGATACTGAACACTGTGGACTTGGAGCAAAGCACATTACATGAATCTTCTATTACCGATATTTTCAGTTGTGTTTCCTGTAAATAATTTTAGACAGGACATGAAGAAAGTTATGTTTTAATATGATGCAGTTCTATTTTTTTCATTATGACTGTTATAAGAGCGGATTTTGGAAATGTCCGTTGTATTGTACAGTATATAGAAGTCTAGGAGCTTTCTTAATAGAAAGTAATGCGTCCTCTTTTATTCAGGAGTACTGGAGGAGAAAAGGTACTGTGTATTATGATGGTGATACAAAATTTGAAATAGTTTATTATTTTTTAATTTCTTAGAATAATTTTAAGTTTTAACTAGTCCAGTGATAAATTGTTCTTGAATTGTATCATTGCAATTTGCTTTTATGGTTAGACTATAAACAATAACAACAAAATCCATTTATTGCAATACTCTATTTTATGATCTGTTAGGTATGTTATGTGAGTTCTAAAATTTACTTTACCTATGGAACAGACTACTAATTTTTGTCTTTGCAATGTAAGCAGTATATTTATTTACTAGCCAACCCGCAGCGTAACATACGCCGCATAATTATGTATTGATGGGTGAACACTTGCTGAACGACACAGTTGTCCAAATAGGGTGGGTTTGTGGATACCACTGTGAGTGAATGAAAAGATGGACCTCTGGAGAGAGCAACATACAATTGTCAGTGACTGAAAGCGGGATCGTGTGTGACGATGGAGGCCACGCTGGTGAAAGTTACTTCATCAGTAGGGATAAGTTTCAGCACTTGTTCATTAAGGTGTAGCGAGTCTTCGTTGTTGACGCTTAATATAGCTTGCGTACTTCTAGACTCAATATACAGTGGAACCTCGGTTCACGACCATAATTCGTTCCAAACGTCTGGTCGTAAACCGATTTGGTCGTGAACCGAAGCAATTTCCCCCATAGGATTGTATGTAAATACAATGAATCCATTCCAGACCGTACGAACTGTATGTAAATATATTTTTTTAAAGATTTTTAAGCACAAATATAGTTAATTATTACACCATAGAATGCACAGTGTAATATTAAAAACATTGAATAACACTGACACAAACATCCACCCTCCCCAGCCACCCCCCCCCTCTCTCTCTCTCTCAGCAGCACGGGGAGCCTTCCCAGCCCCCCCCTCTCTCTCTCTCTCAGCAGCACGTGAGCCTCCCCAGCCCCCCCACCTCTGTCTCTCAGCAGCACTCGAGCCTCCCCAGCCCCCCCCTCTCTCTCTCAGCAGCAGCACTCGAGCCTCCCCAGCCCCCCCCCTCTCTCTCTCTTCTCTCTCAGCAGCATGCCAGCCTCCCCAGCTCCCCCCCCCTCTCTCTCTCTCTCTCTCTTAGCAGCACGTGAGCCCCCTCCCCCTCTGTCTCTCAGAAGCACGGGAGCCCTCTCTCTCTCTCTCTTTCTCTCTGTAACATTGCAGCAGTTGTATAAACACTTTTTTTAAAAATGAGTTTTAAGCTCGGGAAAAAAAAGGAACATTTTAACAAATCCGAACTTTATTTAAAAGCCAACCAAGATAGTAACATTGCAGGAGTTCACCATTTTTAATCAGGCGACTGACAGTAGTGGAGTCAGGCATAGAGAAGGTCAGCTGCTGAGAAAGCGTTGCAGGGCGGTGAAGCAGGTGAGACGGTAATGAAAAACAGGCACAGGGCTTGTTATTTAAAGACTGCTTCCTTCATTGTGTTTTAACCTCAGTTTTAAAGGATTGCGCGGCTCTCTCAGTCGCGCTGCCTGTGTGTGTCCCTCTGTTTCCCTGTCGCGCTGCCTGTGTGTGCGTGGCTCTCTCTCTTGGGCTGCCTGTTTGTGCCTCTGTCTCTCTCTGGCGCTGCCTCTGTGTGTCACACAGTGTGTGAACCAAGGTTCCACTGAGGTTGACTAATGAAAAGTCAACGTGGCTCAGAGGTCCATGTGTAGTGTTGCACAGACGAACATAAATGACGCCGTTTTTTCTGAGGCAGGCGTCCGAGGTGGTGGGCGTGGCTCTGCGAGTTGTCGTCGTATCCAATGGTCATAGAGTTGGTGGGCATGGCTCCTTCCTACTTGTCGGCGGCTTAGTGAATCCACGCCCCTTCCTGCGTGCTTTCAAGGGTGTCTTGTTTTGGTGTGCGTGCTTTCATGGGTGTCTTCCCCTTCTGGCAGCGACTTTGTGAATTATATATATAGATATTTGTTCCCAGAGTTCGGCAACTTTAAATGTCAGACTTTAAGTTAATGTTTAGAATGTGATCTTATACTGTAATACATTATATAGCCTTCTTTCATCTACTGTTTTGACGTGGTGGCAAACAGGATGTGGAGTCCATGCTCAACTTAAAAAAAAATTGAATTTCTGTCAATATATTAGTTTTTAAGTTTTTTAATTATTTTAATAAGTGCTAAGACTAAATAATTTCTATATAAAGATGCAATTCTTGTCTTATTTATATTCAGTATAATAAATACGTAATTTATAAACTTTTTATGAGCTTACTGCCAACAAACACCCTGGTTCTTAAAACATGTTGCTGTACTTTTCTCAGAATTACTGTATCTTCTGATTCTGATAGCTTTAGTTTTCTGGTGACTTTTTTTCAGATTACTGTTAGTGTATCAGTCCATCTTTATGTGTAATCCGCCTTGAATCAATCACATGACAAAACCACCTGAACCAGACAATTCTTGTTTACCATATTGTTAATGTCATGTTACTCTTCTTCTGGACTTCCTCTTTCTTTATGTTGTTATGAAACTCTGAAAAACATGTGCAGCTTTCATGTTCTTGTCAGATGTCAGCTTTTGAATAAACCTTCCATAAGACAACATTTTTCAGTCAATACTTTACTTGCAAATCATATTTTTTTCTCAGTTTGTTGTATAGTTTCATTTTAAGACTAACATTTTCCTGGAGTAAACCAAAAGGAAGCTTTTTCAAAAGCAGAGCAGCTTTTAAGCACACTAAATTGTTTATACATGCCTAAAATATGAGTAAATTGTGTTGTATCTTTACATTTCTACATCTTTGTAATTACTTCCAGTTGGTGTTGGGGAGTGAGAATGCTGTTTTTACTTTATGTGACATAAATGAAACTCCTTTCTCTTCTCAGTAAGCTAGTTGCTAAAATAATAAATTATAGCTGTTAAATTGTGTCCACTTTTTTATTTGTATGTAATTAAGTAGCACTGCTTGGCACACTATTTGTTCTGTAATGTCTTTATATTTTTTGCCAGTTTTAAATGTTAGCTCTTTTAAAACACCTACGTCTGTTTCTTTCAATTGCACCATTTAATTGAACATATTGTTGGGTAGCTAAAATCATTTCTGAGGAGATACATAATTTACCTCATGCAATATGTATCCTAATATATTTTTTCATGTTACAATAAACATATCAACAGAAATGCACATATAGTACTATGTAGAATATTGTTACATTAAAATGACTTTTACATGAGACTTAGCCTTGGAGGCCTGTGTATTGCTTGCAGAGGAAGGAAGTACTGTACAAAGGAAAAGTGATATTGGTGTTCTCACACTATTATGTAGTAGTTTTAATTGTTTTACTGTTACGTTTCATCTTTGTCACTACTGGGTCAGACATGAATCTGTCTAAAGTTTATTTTCTTCTGTTTTCTGTGACCGTTATAAAGTTCAGAGTGTTGAACCTTTTTTTCTGGTAAATCAGGAGCAAGTCCAGGTGACCCTGCAGTTTGTTGAAAATTCAATGTTTTTCCTCGTATGCAGTTTGCCCTCTTTTGCCTCTTTGGTATCTTTGCGTTGTGCCAAACATTTTCCTGTATAAATCCAACCCACTCTTGAATTCATACAAGTATGAAATCTTAACTCTTAGCATGACTTGTTGGTAAACAATAAAGTTAGTTAGAGTGAAGTGTGCCTTTGGCTTTCCAGACTTTGAACCCTGTGTGAGGTGGCTGCCTTAACAAATACATTTAAAGCTCAGCATTCGTAGATTCATTTCATTTTTTTACAGAGGAGATTTAAAGAAGGCTTTTGAGTTATTCTAGTTATATTTTTTTCTGTAAAATGAGGAGGAGGAGGTTGAGATCATAATTGGATTAATAATAATTTGAGAAGCACCTACTCTGGTTATCACATCTGTCTGTCTGACCATCAGTTTGTCTGCATGAAACAACGTAGCTCCCAGTGGACGGATTTTGTGGAAATCTGGTGTGCTTATTCTCCAAGGAAACTGGATGAAATAGTGAGATGTCTCACTGAAAAGCATTAGAGAATTTATGAAATTGACTATCATAAAACAGAAAAACATTCTGTAGACTTTTAATTCCAATTAGTTTATTGTTTCAAACTTACTTTGAGAATGGTAATTTCAATTTATATCTTTTTTATATTTTCCTCTTTTACTTGTTCGATAAGTGGTCATGATGGGCAACATTGATCCCTGATACAAGTTTTTCTAATGCTCAGACTGCACCTCTGGTACACAGACTCACTTCTCCTGCTACTTGAGCGAAGTTAACTGTGAAGGTTAAAAAAAAGCAAAAAGTCACTTATGTTGAAATTATTATAAGAGAATAGCATTCTAAAGTATGTAAGGGTCGCTCTGTAAGCATCGAGTGAAGAAATATGTACTCAGTATTTACATTACAATAAAAATAATGATTCAGTATTTCTGTGACACTGTAATTTATCCATAAAGCACCAGAACTTCTCTTCATCACTTAAACAGATTTTAACTCGCCATTAACTACTTCTTTCTAAAATGTTATATTTAAGTAATTTGAGCTAAAATTAGTTACAGAACCCCCACAACCAAAAGTAACAATAATCAATAAATTAGATGAATTAGACTGATTTCTATGAAAGGCACTGAGCCACAAGAGTATATTTAGGCTATGTTTTTAACTACTGTACATGACATTATAAAGTGCTGTTAAAAAGTGTGTATTTAATGTAGCCTACTAACCCGTGTAATAGCATTTGGTTATCACTGTTCTTTCTGAATATGACTCGCTGTTACAGAAATATCTAATATACAAAAAAATCCTATCAAACTCTACGTTGAAGTAACAAAAATGTTTATTTATTACATTTTTTTCAAGAAAGCAGCATAGTCAACAATCAAGCAGACGATATGTAATATTTAAAAAAGAAAAAACAAAACCTAACAAAACAAGAATTCAAATAAATATTCCAATAAATTCTTAATAAACAAAAAATTCATAGCTAACTCTTTGAAAAGGTCACTAAAACATTTAAAAATACCCCAACTTACAAAACAGTTAACTAATTTTTGTGTACATTTTCTCACTTGTTGGCACTGTATTATTGTCACTATTCTGAGAAGACATTCTAGTAACATTATAGTGTTTATCTGTATATTTATTGTAACCGGTTGAACTGCTCAAAGGAAGCCTGAAGGAATGTTGGGGCGTCAGTCTGGCAACTCCATTTAACTGGCAAAAAAAAAAAAAATGAAGGAAATAGTGCTATTGGCACAAAACATGTTTGGCCCTAATTTCCCCTTGGGAAAGTAAGCTTCCATCAGCAGGGACTTGTCCTCATTGAGGGAACAGTCCAAAATGAGCTACCACCTTCAGGAGTCTCTCCTTTCCTGACATCCAAGGTAGAAGGGGCAGAGCCAGCTTTGGGCACTGTGGGCAGGGTTAGGTATTCTTCTTGTGTATCTTCTTGGAGCTACGGGGATAGAGACATTACAGATAGCTTCAGCACCCCCTCTCATTCCGGAGTGGTATTGCTTACCTCATAAGAGCCAGGAAGTCCAGAAGGGGACACCACCGAGCCCCAAACCTCAGAAGCAATGTTACCCTACACAATTCCAGGTTCAAATAAAATGGTTATTTTTGACCAACACTTTTAAACACAAATGCCAGCCAAAACACTTCAAAATCAAATTAAATTCCACCTCCTTCTGCCTCCAGTAAGTGTTGCCCCCTGTCTTGTCAATTTTAACTCCCTTATATGGGCTACTTTTCCAGCCAGACCTGGGAATGCTTCCAGTACCACAGCAAATCCTCCTGGAAGCATTTGTGGGTCATATGAAAAGCAGCAAGGTCCTCCCTTGACAGCGGCCTCTACCGGCACCCAGAGACCCTGACAGGGTTGCACTTCTGGACTCCCAGCACCCAAGTACCCCATGGGTGTCCAAACTGCTGGTCCATCAATTGTATTACTCCGACCAGACACAAAGTCATTTCCTCCTCCAGCCAGCAAGTTGATCTGTCCTTTCATTTTGGCCTCCTCTCAGGGCCTGTCTTTCATCTTGGACACTTACAGTATGTATAGTATATATATCTTGCCATAAGCCTACTACAGTGCAATAGCAACAAACCTGCATGAACAATATTGTATCAATAAGACAATAAGGTACTCCTTGTGTTCAATCAATTAATATTTTATGTAGAACCTTTCACCCAATATATTAGTTAGATTTAATGTAACTCTGCCCTCTCAGATAATATCAAAATACTATCAATAAAATACTACATGTCTTCAATCCATTAATTCTTTATATGGCACCTATCTTTCTTACTAACTATATGTCTACCAATAAATTGATATTTCGTACAATGTTTTTTACAGTGGCTAGCCTTACAAAGTATGAATAAATAGAACTCCTAATGCATCCAAAGGTTATTATTTGAGAACCAGGCATCTGTTGAACCTGCCACATCCATTTGGCAAACATTACAAAATTACTTAACCGTCTTCTCCTCTGTCATAGTTCTTTTGATTGCTAATGTTCTTCTTTGTGTGTCTCAAATAAGTGCAGTTTGAGTATATTTGGGTATAGTTTCTTTTCATGTCCTTCTTAAGTCTTATTATAAATAATAAATAATAATAATAATTCATTACATTTATATAGCGCTTTTCTCAGTACTCAAAGCGCTATCCACACAGGGAGGAACCGTGAAGCGAACCCACAATCTTCCACAGTCTCCTTACTGCAAAGCAGCAGCACTACCACTGCGCCACCTGTGAGGACATAAATCTCATAGTTGTTGAAGTTTATATAGTATCCATTGTTCAATTCAAAATATGTGGTTTATAATTTTTATACATCACTTTTATTGTATATATCTTAACAATTCCAACTATGTTAAACTACACAATCCTTTGTCATAGTTAATCTTTCTACTAGTTGGAATCAGTTCTGGAGAAAGGGAGTGTGAGCTTGATCTAAACAGAGAGAGAGAGAGATTAAGTTAAAAGAACCCCTGTTGATTACATAAAATAATGCACTTAAGTAAATTAAAGGAAATTAGTTTTACTAACTAAAAAATTGTATTAACATTGTAATTGAGCACAAACATTTTTTTCATATTTAATATGCAGTATTTGAAACTTTGATGTAAGATCATAAGTTCTCAAATTTTCACCTTTATAATATACAGTATTTGAAATATGTTTTCTCTTTGTTTGAAGATGCATTTCTTTTTATTTTTACAATGACACTGCCTGAGCTGAGATCTTCTTCAGTAGGCATTTTTCACAAGTTTGCCTAGAGCTAACAACTCTTTATATGCTTTTGTTGAAGTAAATTGAGGAGCTATGTTAGGTGTTATGGGGAAGTACAGTCTTTTGTTATCATTTTTGTATTTTGTTTGTGTGAAAAAGAACTGAACTCTTTTCAGGCACTTAAGTATTATTGATGGTTACAAGGGATTAAAAAATAATCCCTTTGCATACAATGTGTGTTTGTCTTAAATTAAAAAGGTATTGTGTAGTATATGAGCTTCTACCTTTGTTCAGGGATTGGAGAGTTTAAACCTTTATTTAATCTCACTGTTCTTTTTTATTTAATTAGTGCCAATCTATCACTTGTATATGGCAAAAAACTACATTTTTCTTTTACTGAACCCATGCATGCAGACACGTAAATAAAAAGGAAGCTGACTGTTTGTAAAATAGTAACTTACTCTCACTATGGTTGTTAAGGCATGAAAGATATTACTTCATCTCTTTGTGTATGTGAGGAAAAAAATCATTGCTTTAAGAGATATGTTGATTAAAAAGTATAAATTAAAAACATACTAATTGTCTAGAATTATTAATAAATCAATATTATATTCACAAACTGATAGAGCTATGAAAGGTTGCAGAGTTGTCAGCATGGTGGTGCAGTTGTCAGCACTGTTACTTCAGAACCTCAGAATCCTGGCTTGGAATCAAAGCCAAGGGCTACCTGTCTGGAGTTTGCATGTTCTTTCTGTGTGTAACTGTGAGATTATCTTTGCAATCTTAGGTTTTTATGTCAAAGAAGTGCATTTTAGGTTCATTCGTTTGCCCTACAATGGTGTTGTGCCTTGTGTAAGTTGGAAAGTGTCTGGCTATACACAATCCTGGAATGGATTGAGTGAGTTTTGATAATGAATGGATGGAAGTTTGCTTAAAATAAAGCATTTCACATTCACAACATCCCTAATAAATTATATTTAAAAAATACAACATGTCAACTGGAATTCTAATTTCAATTAATTATGCATTATTGTTATTATTTTCATTGTCGGATTTCTTTTCATAAGGGCAGCCAGATTCAAAGCTGTTCAAAGTGTATGTGATGTTTGCAGTTCTCCCGCATTTTTTATGGGATTTTCTGTTTGCCATATAAAGACATGATAAAGATATATAATGTTAGGTTTTTATAGTATAATTGAATGTACCTTGCTCAAACAATATCTGGTCTGGGAACAAACTCAAGAGCCCAAAACACTGAGGCAGAAGTGCTAACAGCTGTACCATTCATCCTTTCTACTGTAAATTCCATCCATCCATCCATCCATCCATTCTCTTATAGGGTCAGGAGCACTGGAGTCTAAGCAAGAGAACTATCATATCAGTCATTTTCCAACCTGCTTTATCCTGAATAGGGTCTGCTGGAGCATAACCCAGCTAGTATAGGGAACAAGGCAGGAAAAAACCCTGGAAAGGGTGCCAGTCTATTGCAGGGTCAACACACACACACACCAAACACACACTAAGGCCAATTTAGGATCTACAATTCACCTGGAGAAAACCCACACAGGCACAGGGAGAACATGCAAACTCCACACAGGGAGGACTCGGGAACTACCATAACATTATATACAAATATATAGAATCTAAATAATTGTAAGATAGAAGGAAATGTAGAAAAATTTTTTATGTTTGTTATGGGTTACAAGCTCCAATAATCACTGCTGTAGATTATAAACTAGGTTTTATTGTATCTTCAGTATGGTCTTTGTGGTTAGAGGGCTGTAAATTACATGCAGCCACTCTTTTGGTTCTGTAATATTTTTATTTTTATTTTCATAATTCCTCAGTTTTTTAGACAATTAAAATAGACACCCTCATATTTGGTAATTTGTTGCAGCCAGTTAAAGGCAATTAAAATCATAAAATATAACTTTGTCTTTTATTTTTGCTTTTATTTGCATTTTTTGTCAGCTGTTCTATTTTATATTGTCTCCTGGCAAATGGAAATCTTTAAGGTATTTTTTACAGGAAAGATTTGAGAGTCTTTTTTTTTGCTTGGTGTGTATAATTTGTATAAAAGTCTGGATTTGAGGAAAGGCCAGTACATAGGCAAAATGAGTAATTCTCTGCCTCTTTCTGAGTTAAAGTTTACCATTATACTACTGGTATTTATTTTAAATTAATAGAAAGCAGATGTAAATGAGGGTTGGGGTTCCACAGGATGCTCTGTTTAATGGAAATGTCCAGAGAATGAAGTGAGGGCACAATCATGCTAAGAAAAAAAAGGTGTGGAGCTCTGGTCTCCTAAGATGATGGTCTATGAATGAACTATAACCATTGTAAGAACAAGAAGACACAATAAGGAGTGATGGGGCACCCTAGGGCAAACCCTGTGTAATTTGGAATTTCAAAAAGAAAAATAAAATGCAATTAGCTGCGTTAAAGAATTGTCTTTTCAGACGAGAACTTCTGGTTATGTAGACTTTCGGTGGGAAGAGGAAGATCCAGGCATTTTGGACAATGGAAGTGACATTGGTAGTGGAAAAACCATCAATCTTCCAGTCTGCAGAGGGATGTAAAGAGGGGGTGTTATCACACAACGCCAACTCCTCAAGAAATACCATCTCCAGAGCCCTTAAACTCTCCCGTATGCCCACACATGTGACACCATGTACATTATATTTAGGCCTTTAAACTAAACTTACTAGCCTAAAGTTATCACACAATTCAGTGAAGTCTAATGATTATCTGTAAACATTTACCCATGATTTGTGTTAGCCATACCCTCACTAATGAATGCAAATAATGCAAATCGCCATCCAGCTAATACACAGTGTCAGCTTTTCCAGCTATGGAGAACTTTTTTAGCATGCCAGTAGCAAAAGCGAGTGTGAATCATTAAGTCATTGATGGTGGTGAATAACAGAGCCAAATTTTAATGTAAGCCCATTTGAGAGATGCATGTACTTTCATGGGGCGGCACAGTGGCGCAGTGGGCAGCGCTGCTGCCTAGCAGTTGGGAGACCTGGGGACCTGGGTTCGCTTCCCAGGTCCTCCCTGCGTGGAGTTTGCATGTTCTCCCCTTGTCTGCGTGGGTTTCCTCCCACAGTCCAAAGACATGCTGGTTAGGTGGATTGGCGATTCTAAATTGGCCCTAGTGTGTGCTTGGTGTGTCTGGGATTGGTTCCTGCCTTGTGCCCTGTGTTGGCTGGGATTGGCTCGAGCAGACCCCAGTGACCCTGTGATTCAGCGGGTTGGAAAATGGATGGATGGATGTACTTTCATTTAAAGCTTTAGTAATACTTTCAAAGTCTACAGTTGTATTTGATCGTTTAATTTCAGTTTGCCACATCTGTGTCTCCTATGCTATGCCAATTTGAGGATTATTATTATTATTATTGCTGTTGTTGTTGTTGCTGGATTATTATCTTAGTTTAATCGTTTTTTCCCCTCCACAATGTTTGTTGTCCGTGCATATAGCATTTATATATACTAATTATGTAATTTTGTCAAATGTTAATGATTACTATAGTTAGTCTAAGGTGTCATTTGTTAAAAGCCTCCAAAGTACTCACTGCATGTGTTTAGTTAAAAAGTGCAGTTACCTTTTAGCTTGCAGGACAGTTTTGAAACTGCCAAGGTATTTTGAGAGGTGTGCAGGAGGAACAATACAGCTATTTTTTTTGTTGCATTCAGTTTCATATTATACATTTGTATTGTTTTTAATCCCTAGTTTATGTTTTATTGTTTTAAAGATTTTCATTGTTTCACATTTTTTGCAATGATACTATTTTTTTTTTGTTTGATGTTCAGAAAATGCATTCTGCTGTGAGGACTGTATAGCAAAATGTATTGAATATGAAATAAGTGCATCGACTAGTACCAAGTTGAAGGTGGCAGAATGGGCAGCAAAAATACAGCTTGCCTCAGGCATCATTATATAACGTGCCAGCCCTGCTTTGGACAGTGTGACATTCCAGTTCTGGAGTTCCTGTTATTTATCTATAATATATAATTATAACTAATCACTGTAATTTATATGCTAATTGGTAATGCAGACATATATGTGATTTTTGCTAAATATCCCTATTTTATATTATATACAACAAAACAGAGAGAAGTTATGAAATATTGAAATCACAAATGGAAAAATCCCTGTTTATTGGTAACGTTGGTGGAGGAGGTACATGTAAACAGCAGTAGTAATGTCTCTAAAAAAACTATTTTGTTTCTATCTGGTTGTCAGACACTCATGTTGAATTATGTGCTCTCTCTGAAGTTTGGTCCAGTTGAAGATTTTCATACTTTTACAAGAAAGTCATTAGTACAAATTTGAAATTAAACATACTAGTCTATCCATCCATCCATCCATTGTCCAACCTGCTGAATCCGAACACAGGGTCACGGGGGTCTGCTGGAGCCAATCCCAGCCAACACAGGGCACAAGGCAGGAAACAATCCTGGGCAGGGTGCCAACCCACCGCAGGACACACACAAACACACTCACACACCAAGCACACACTAGAGCCAATTTAGAATCACCAATCCACCTAACCTGCATGTCTTTGGACTGTGGGAGGAAACCGGAGCGCCCGGAGGAAACCCACGCAGACACGGGGAGAACATGCAATCTCCACGCAGGGAGGACCCGGGAATCGAACCCAGGTCCCCAGATCTCCAGATCTCCCAACTGCGAGGCAGCAGCGCTACCCACTGCGCCACCGTGCCGCCCCATACTAGTCTACATTAGTTAAAATTGATAGTTTTTTCATTCGCTTATTTATTATTTGTTTCAAATTCACTTGTAGTTTTTACTTTTTCTGTTAAATGTGTTTTTAACTGGTACAACCAGTAATAAATGCTTTCCTATGTTACATTTTTAGTTGCTTTCTCTGGATGTATTCTTGATGTTAATGGCAAGAAACTCATGCTGGTTTCACACTAGTATTCAGTTTAATTGACAAACTAAATTTAAAATTATTGATTATTGCCACAGACATTTTCATATCTCTGAAATTTTCTTGTCATTCTCACAGACCTTACTCTGGATTTTGGTCTTGCTCCATATTCACACATTTTTGTTAGCTAATTTTAACTGAATGCAGTGTTCTGGAAATGTCACTTATGCCACTCTGTATTACACGGTGCAATATAAATACTGTAGTTCTCCCACTTGACAGCTGCCTTTTGTTTTGTTCCAATATTAATGTTTATGTTCTTTTTTTGTTAACTTTTATTATTTGTCTGATATTATGCCAGCCTTGCTGGCTTTTAGTTGTGGAGCCCAAGGGGTGGGTCTGCTAATCTTGAAGAAGTATTTCTGCAAAATTTAAAGACCTGAGACTCCCATATTTAAACAGGCCTTGAGTAGTAGTCTAATTGTTGTGACTTCAAGTTCATTCCTTTTTGACTTCCTCACCCTTTTCTGGGTTAGTCTTCTACTTGTAAGCTTTGGCAAAATTTTTGTTTAAGAAGAATACCTGTTACCAATGTCATTTTCTTGCAAAGGCTTTTCTTTGTAGAAATTATGGATGTTTTAAAGCTCCCTTACTTTTGAAGTAGGTTTGTTAGCTTTTCTAAGTATTACATTTTGCGTGTGTTAAGCTTCGGCAATTCATCTGTTAATAAGTAGTTGTAAAATTAAATAAAGTTTCTTGATTTTGGAATGGGCGGCACGGTGGCACAGTGGTAGCGCTGCTGCCTCGCAGTAAGGAGACCTGGGGTCCTCCCTGAGTGGAGTTTGCATGTTCTCCCCGTGTCTGCGTGGGTTTCCTCCCACAGTTCAAAGACATGCAGGTTAGGTGCATTGGTGATCCTAAATTGTCCCTAATGTGTGCTTGGTGTGTGGCTGTGTGCGTGCCCTGCGATGGGCTGGCGCCCTGCCCGGGGTTTGTTCCTGCCTTGCGCCCTGTGTTGGCTGGGATTGGCTCTAGCAGACCCTTGTGACCCTGTGTTAGGATATAGCAGGTTGGATTATGGATGGATGGATAATTTTGGAATTTTCTTATGTAGTTGCTTTATTCTTTTGGGTTTCTTTTGGCTTCTTTTTAAAGTATACTGTGGTTTTCTTTTGTCAAATTATTCTATTTAGTTGGTTACTGAAGCTCCTTGTGCTAGTTATTAAATTAAAGGATAAGTTTGTTATTTTTCAAGAGAAACATATGTCTTCACAATCAAGATAAATATTAATTTCCCACATGAAATTGTGTGCATTGCACTCTCCACCTTTTTCACTTTCTAAGTATTTTTTTGACGATACACAATGGAAAGTGCATAATGTTGAGTGCTGATTGACTTAGTATCGATGTACAGTAGTAGTGTATGTTCAACACTTAATTTGACTTAGGAATCTATACCAGCTTTCTGAACTCCATACTGGAACCAAAACCCTACCGAAGCAGAATCTACAAATCAATGCATGAAATTCCCCCTTGAAGTGAGGAGGGCAGGGGGGTGAGGGATTTGAATTCAACAGTTGTGATCGCACTACTACCATCTACTTCCTTTACCGAAATTATTAAAATGCTTGTACCATATCATTTTAAAGTTGTTTTTTTTTTTTTTTAAACTGGTATATTATGCATCCATAATTGAAGGTGGCTAGGCTCTTTCAAAAATCTATGGCTTTTATAAAAAACTTAATGCAGTGTAATCAGTTCAGATCTGATTTATTGCAGATTCAGTTATTTTTTCTCTACATTGACTCTCAAATGAATAAATATTCCCTTAAACTTCAGTGCATGTGAACAAGTCAAAGCAGGGTTTAAAGAGAGCTGGGTTTCTCTAAATCCACATTCTGTACTCGTGTCCTTGTCAAACTAATGCCAAACATGTATGCAGTTAGTTAGTTCTAAGAAAGCATGCAAGATTAAACTTAGATTTACTCTTAAAATGGACATATATAAGTAAATACAACAGGGAGTATATTACAGTAGGTATAGCTTTAATACATAGTAAGTGTTGATTTGTATTTTCTATATGCAATAAAGTACTTTATATTTTTGGTTGGTATTGTGGTACAGTGGTTTACTCCAGTAACTCACAGATTCAGAACATAACACTCTTTCTCCACTTTTTCATTGTCTGTCTTTACTGTACACTGTGACAAGATAGGGACAATTTTGAGAATACCATATTCTCAGAAAAGATACCAAGGCCATCCAGATAAGTGCTAAAAAGAATATTCATTGGAGAACTCAAAAATATACATTGGAGGGTTAACCAGATGAGTTAATTACAGTACAAATACAATGGAGGGTTAACCAATGGAGAGCATACAGTACAACATGAATGACAAAATAACAAAGACTCTTCCTTTTTTTGCCATGTTTGCATTGGCCCGGTCTAGTTCCCAATATAAGGGACGCTTAGCCACTTGTGTATACCTAAAAGGGCTAAGACCCCAAAATAATCTGTCCACTGCCTGATTGGTTGGGAGGACAACATTGCCAAGATGCCCCTTATGGGAGTCATACGATCTCAGGTGGCAACTCCAGGCATCCAGTTGCTAACATTACTCTTTCCCTTCATGTCTTTCTGTTTCTGTTTCACAACATTGTGGGTCAGGTGTGTCCTGTAAGCCTCTAAAGACTGGGGGTAGTAATAGTTCCTTTCCTTCTAGTTACCACCTTCTTTCTTTTATTTTTACCAAACGCAGCTACAGGGCATATCATCCCCTGGCGGTGCTTTTCTTTCTGCACAGTCATCATGTTAAAGGGTGGCACAAGTGTGGGTTTTAAAATGCACTGCTGAGCTCCCTCCCAGGCTTGCATTGTGTTCCATTGCCTATAGTTCTTCTAACTTGCATGTATACTACTGTACACAGTGTGCCCATTGCATAGTGCTTTATGTACAAGATTTCCATTTATTCCTTTATTTGTTTTCCTTTACTTCTTTCTAGCTCTGCTGGTTATTCTCCTTCCTTAAATTGCACAAATGAAATTCTTTCCTGAATGAAGGTTCTAAACTCAACAAAGCTTATCTTCATGAATGACTTGCACTGCTTTAAAATTTCATTTTACTTGCAGGGCACAGATGTGCCAATATTGATAAATGTTTTGCTTAATGTTTGAGTTCTAGAACTTTAAAAAATCATGTATAACAAGCCAAAAAAGTATAAACTATAATAGGCACTTTACTTTTGTTACTGCAGTCAGCACTATGATAATAACATTTTTGGTATTTTTGGTATCTGGTACACTTTATTGAACCCCAAGAGGTAATTGTCATTTCACATGACCTTTGTAGTGCATGAAATTCCATTTGGTATTTATTTTTTTTTATTAACCCATCTGCTATCTGTGGATCTAGTGAAAACAGCAAAAAAACCATTCTGCTCAAAAAGTAAACGACTCACTACCCATGATATTCTCAGCACCACAAAGGGTGGCAACAGCTGTTAACAGCACTGTGTTTGTACCTTGTTGTTTGGACTGATTTGAAGAATCAAGTGAGATAATCATTGCTTTTCTCAGGTTAATATTACATTAAAATCATTAATTGTATCAACACTGTTTTAATAATAGTGGAAGGTATTTCATATAAATAAAGATGTTGGTAATTTCTATTTAATTAAGTTCTGTTGATTTCAAAAATGGACGAGAAAATTCATTGCGCACCCAAGACATGAATACAGATCTCCTTACTGCAAGGCAGCAGTAATACTGCTAATACTGCTGTTAACAATGGAAACGCTCTTATAGTGCTAAACGATATATTATCAGTGCTGTAAGCTGCTTCAGAAATGGTGCTTTACTCTTCTTCAAGAATTTCAAGTTGCACAAGGGAAAATAAACAAGATAAAGTGATGGTGCCTACGACAATCCAAATAATAGAGTCACAAAGTAAATTACCTCCTGAATTTCACCTATCTGAGGAAAAAATAACAGACTTGTTCAAACTAACTCATATCTTAATAGTTCCCTCTAGTTTCCAGGTTAAACATGTTCTTAGAAAGACTTTCTTTTTGCAGATACTGTTATAGTTGGTTACCACAATTACTTCTATTTTGTGGTTGCTAAAAAATGAGAAGCAAATTAGTTTAAAGTTTCAGATGTGCTGAAATTTGATTATTAAAATGAAAATGAAATTGATTTCACACAGTTTTTGGATACTTGGGAACATTTCTGGCATGCATAAAATGAACATGGATTTAGAATAATGACCACTTATTGATTGCTGATTTAGGTATTCATTGCATTGCATAGTTAAATTTGAGTCTTTATTGTATGTATCTGCTTGTGACATTTGACTCTCCAATATCCATATTGATTTAAAAAAATTCTATAATACTAACTTATAAACTTTTGCACTATTATATAACTAGTAAAATACCCATGTGCATAGTATTTAAAAATGGCACAGGGCAGTTCGACTTTTAAAACTAGATAGTATTACAATTCTCTGTTTAATATACAGTAAATATATAAAACATATAAAGTAGCATTTGTTTTTATTATGCATTACAATAACAGAAACATTGCAAAATCAATATTTTATTTTATATTTTAAAAGTACCAATGTCTGGTGCATTTGGCTTGAGGCTCAGAAAGCTGGACTGCATTTTTTAAAAATGTAATGAAATAATCTTTTTTGTGAACAGCCTTCCAAACATGAACAAGGATGTGTTTTTGTAAATTCATGTTTTTTGTGCCCAGTGTTATGGCAGTTACACAAGAATAGAATTTATGTAGCACAATTCCTGATGACCACAACCCAGAAGCACTTGATATTTAAAGTGCAATTTTAAACCTACAGGATTACATACTGTACCTCTGTGCATAGTATACAGACTGTTAAAGTGACTTACAAGAATGCTTGTATGGCATGCTTGTTCCTGAAGGGAAGCTGCAGATGCAGGATTAATTTGTAGATAATGCACTGGTCTACAGTCATTTTAGGATTTTGATGAAACCACATTTACCTTTATCTCCATTTAAAAAAATAATGGAGTAAGATTAGTCTTTCTTGAAAATATCAGCTCAGTTTTTTATTAAGTCTGAGATCACAAAATTATTTATCAGTTTTGACTGGGTCACTTAATTAGTAAAAGCTAGGTTATTATTAATTAAATAATAAATGTTAATGACTTAATTTTCACTCTATTTCTGTTAAGTAATAATTCACAACTTTAGAGAAAACATGACAAATGAAAGTGGTCTGATGCAAACTGAAGAGAGTAAAACAAGCTAGTTATGTTAGCCAAAACAAACGGTGGTGTATCACCATAGCAAAGCATATAGTCAACCTAAACAAGAAGTGTAATTAAACAAAGGGCTCGTTTAGAAGTGAAATTCAGCTGCTGATTGTGGGAATAAATCTGTGTAACCAGAGAAAGCCCCAGTAGTTTGCTCACCTCAGTGCTAAGGTCACATAGCAACTTAATAGTAAGGATGTGCATTTAAAAATTTGGGATATTCAGTCCAGCTTCTTAAATAGCCTATCACATTTTCTATGCAATCTTAACAAAGAATATTTTTTAAAAGTAATTTAGTGCCACAGTACTTAAATGTTATTAGTCTTTTGATTTTTATGTTCTTTTTTTATTGTTTGTTGCATTTCAGATTGTTGTCTGTACAGTTGGCAACTAATTCAGTACCAGTTGTGTTTGTTAGTAGTTCATTAAAAATTTGATTTAACGTAAGACTGTAATTTGGACAATAAAAGTTCAGAAAAAAGAAATGCTCCTAGAAGTGAAATTTGTGTAGAAAAATAAAATGCACAGTTTGGTAATCCGTATTTAATAGATGATGCCTCAGTAGTTAATCCTGCTGCCTTCTGGCTCTGAACACCCAGGCTCACATTCTGCCCCAGATACAGCCTTTGTTTAACTTTCACGTTCCCTCTGTGCCTATCTGACTTTTCTCTGGTTAATTAGATTTCCTCCGACATCCAAAACGTTTTGTGAATTAAGTTAACTGCCATTACAAAACTGGCCCTCAATGTCTGAATGTGCCGTGCAATGGACTGGCCTATAGTCCCTAAGGTGGTTCCTCCCGTCTGATAGGAATAAGTGGATTTGAAAAATGAGTGAGTTAAGAACAGAATAAGAAGAACAGGAGGAACAAGTAATGAAACAAAAATGGTTTAAGGTAGGAAGTGACTTAAAAGAAATATATTTTTTGTCAAGAAAATATGATGTACAGTATATTAGAAACAGTCCTTTGTTCCAATATTGAAGAATTTACTGTGGTTTGTTTTAGAAGAGTGGGCTTCACTGTAAAGGAGATATCCGGTATTTGTCTGGAGTTACCTATTGCTACAAAGTTGTTTCTCTGCAGAGATCTATTGTCCTTTACATTTGTATTTTCATAGTTGTCTCTTGTGTTGCATGCTGACAGTGCAGAGCAGGCAGAGCCTTTCCCTGATAACAGACAGCTGCAGGCACAGAAAGCTTTCACTTTTTAAAGGGGGATTACTGCTGTCATAAGGACTGAGAGTGGTGCTACTGATCAGTAAAGCCTTAGTCTTAACAGGATAAGGGTCAGAGTGAGGATACGAGACAAATAAGACCAGTTTTTGTCTGCTTTTTTCTGCAGTGCTAGCACACAGTTTAGCCTTTCTGTAAAATATCATGCTGCATGATGTTTTCAGAAACATATCCAGAGGAGTGGCAGTAGTCAGTCTAGAAGTATGCAAATAATACAGCTGGTAGAGATGGCATGGGTATTTGACTTGATTCCCCTAGCTTTACTTTCAACACACATTTTCTAAAAATCTCATTAGTTATGATGCTGAAGGAGTTTTTGTCACTTATCTGCTCTACTGCAGTTCTCTTTATAATAATCTTTATATTCAAAATATGTAAAGATTACTAAATGTTCAGATTTCTGCTGCATAAATTTTAACTAAAAAGAAAAACAAAATACTCATTACATTACTCCTCAGTTGCTCTGTCAACACTGGCTTCCTGTTCAACATTGAATCATCCTGAAAAGTTGTTGGCACAAGGCAAAAATGAGTACAACATGGGGCGCTGGTTCTTCATTGAGCAGACTTTCAAATGTATTAGTTATATCACTCCATATAAACCTATTGTATATTTAAGGTATTCTAATGCTAGTCTACCCATTAAAAACACATATTACAGTATTCTCCACAAGCATTCACTAGTTTATATGTTTCTTACTCTCTAGAAGTATTTGCCAAGTTCTTATTTTGACATCACATCCACTTCAGAATAAGGTGCATCCATTTTCTCTCACGTTGTTGTTCTTGTCTTTACAACTGTCAACAGGCCATTTTAGCCACTGTGATAATACCATCACTTTATTCTAAACTAACTTGAACTGCTAGCTTTAAAAGTATTACCCTAAACGTTTCATTTTATCAATAGCTGAAGTATACATTGCTTTCATTATTACTGAACTGTAATAATCAGACAATTCAGACATTGAGGGCACCTGCTGTATAATTTGTCAGGTATTTATTTATCATTTTTGCATGTACACCCAACTGAAACCACATAGTCATTTGCATCAGGGCACCGACTACAGTAACACAAGAAATAAAAATAAAGTAACTACAATAAAATATTAACATCAGTTCATTCACCGTATATGTTCAAAATGAACCAGCTGTTGATAGTATTTAATTTCTGAAAGTTAATCCAAAGTACATGTGTATTGAAATAAAAGTATATATATATGAGGGACATTAAAAAAGTTTCACACATTTATATTATTATTAGAAACGATGAAGGCGGGAGGAGTAGTAATTGGGCATGAAAAAGTTGGTATGTCGCTGGGAAAATTGCATCGCAAACGAAGATGACTATGTAGAAAAGTGATGTAATTTGTTTTTGAAATTCTTAATAAATAGAGTTAAAAAAAGTGTGGGGTATACACATATATATATATATATATATTATATATATATATATATATATATATATATATATATATATACACACATACTGTAAGAGCCATTTCCTAGTTACAAAAGATTCATACATGTTTTACTAAATGACAATGCACAATCTATGGGAGGCTCCGATAACCCCCATAAGTAGAATTGAATTGGTATGTGTAAGGTGTAGAGGGCACATGGTTTTAAACCGTGCCTACGAGCCTACGGGCCTTCTGAGTGTGTGAAGTAATTCGTAAGATAATGTGCTTATTTAAGTGCAGAACCGTATGCTTATAGTGTACAGAAGAAGAAGCTAAGAATCTTTAAGTATATGAGAAGTTAAGAAACTTTAAGTATAGAAGAAGTAAAGAACTTTTAAGCACAGAAATAACTAAAGTTTCTCAAGAAAAGCTAAGTTTAGAGAAGATATATTTTTCCTTTTTTTGCCTTGTGTAACTACTTTTTTCTTTATTCTTGTGTGGATTATTTGCTTTTAACTTTCACTAAATATTTTTAAAAAGAACTTTTGGACTGAGAGATTTCTTTCGGCACGCGTTTTACCCTTGAACTCGACTTCGGAAGCTACATATACAGTATGTGTATATATATATATATATATATATATATATATATATATATATATATATATACACAGTGCATCCGGAAAGTATTCACAGCGCATCACTTTTTCCACATTTTGTTATGTTACAGCCTTATTCCAAACTGGATTACATTAATTGTTTTCCTCAGAATTCTACACACAACCCCCCATAATGACAACGTGAAAAAAGTTTACTTGAGATTTTTGCAAATTTATTAAAAATAAAAAAATTGAGAAAGCACATGTACATAAGTATTCACCGCCTTTGCCATGAAGCTCAAAATTGAGCTCAGGTGCATCCTGTTTCCCCTGATCATCCTTGAGATGTTTCTGCAGCTTAATTGGAGTCCACCTGTGGTAAATTCAGTTGATTGGACATGATTTGGAAAGGCACACACCTGTCTATATAAGGTCCCACAGTTGACTGTTCATGTCAGAGCACAAACCAAGCATGAAGTCAAAGGAATTGTCTGTAGACCTCCGAGACAGGATTGTCTCGAGGCACAAATCTGGGGAAGGTTACAGAAAAATTTCTGCTGCTTTGAAGGTCCCAATGAGCACAGTGGCCTCCATCATCCGTAAGTGGAAGAAGTTTGAAACCACCAGGATTCTTTCTAGAGCTGGCCGGCCATCTAAACTGAGCGTTCAGGGGAGAAGGGTCTTAGTCAGGGAGGTGACCAAAAACACGATGGTCACTCTGTCAGAGCTCCAGAGGTCCTCTGTGGAGAGAGGAGAACCATCTAGAAGGACAACCATCTCTGCAGCAATCCACAAATCAGGCCTGTATCATAGAGTGGCCAGACGGAAGCCACTCCTTAGTAAAAGGCACATGGCAGCCCGCCTGGAGTTTGCCAAAAGGCAGCTGAAGGACTCTAAGACCACGAGAAAGAAAATTTTCTGGTCTGAGGAGACAAAGATTGAATTCTTTGGTGTGAATGCCAGGCGTCACGTTTGGAGGAAACCAGGCACCGCTCATCACCAGGCCAATACCATCCCTACAGTGAAACATGGTGGTGGCAGCATCATGCTGTGGGGATGTTTTTCAGCGGTAGGAACTGGGAGACTAGACATGATAAAAGGGAAAGATGACTGCAGCAATGTACAGAGACATCCTGGATGAAAACCTGCTCCAGAGTGCTCTTGACCTCAGACTGGGGCGACGGTTCATCTTTCAGCAGGACAACGACCCTAAGCACACAGCCAAGATATCAAAGGAGTGGCTTCAGGAGAACTCTGTGAATGTCCTTGAGTGGCCCAGCCAGAGCCCAGACTTGAATCTGATTGAAAATCTCTGGAGAGATCTTAAAATGGCTGTGCACCGATGCTTCCCATCCAACCTGATGGAGCTTGAGAGGTGCTGCAAAGAGGAATGGGCGAAACTGGCCAAGGATATGTGTGCCAAGCTTGTGGCATCATATTCAAAAAGACTTGAGGCTGTAATTGCTGCCAAAGGTGCATTGACAAAGTATTGAGCAAAGGCTGTGAATACTTATGTACATGTGATTTCTCAGTTTTTTTATTTTTAGTAAATTTGCAAAAACCTCAAGTAAACTTTTTTCATGTTGTCATTATGGGGTGTTGTGTGTAGAATTCTGAGGAAAAAAATGAATTTAATCCATTTTGGAATAAGGCTGTAACATAACAAAATGTGGAAAAACTGTGAATACTTTCCGGATGCACTTCAGTAGAATATCATCCTGTCATATCATTGTCTAATAAGTTCTTATGAATAAATATGAAATAATGAGACAGCCTGCTTTTGGTGAATTCAGTAATCATCTGTGATAAAGTGAAGTGTGTGGGCTTTTACAGCCCTGAAAGAAAGGTAGACTGAACAAGCTTTTTCCTATCAGGTACTAAAAAGAGTAACTTGTTCCTAATCCTACTTCTTAGTATCTCAATGTGAGTTTCAACCTGTCATCTATACTGAGATGCTTACACCTAGTTGCATGCTTGATGAAGGTTACATTTAATGTCTCAATCTTCATATCCTTACAGTTAAGTATTATACAGTATGTGAGGGTAAAATACATCCATTTTTTACTAGCATTTGTAACTAATTTTAAAACTATAAGGGCCTTCTGGACTGTATTGAATGACATTTGCAGGTTACATATATGGCTTGATTTAGAGTTGCAGGAGATTCTCTTAAAAGGTATTCTGATTTTGCATGTACTGAGGTTTTTGCTTTTATTTCTATTTGCTAAGTTTCACTTTTGGAGTACCATTACCACAAATACTTGTATATTTAATAATAAAGTCTAGTCCTGGTGCATAAAGTGTCTTGTACAGTAATTGGGTATTGAGTGTTAACGGCCTTATAAAATAAAATATTAACTTTCGCATTAAAACATTTTCTCTTTGTAATTTAATTTTTTTGTTCATATGAGTTTAATTTCAATTTAAAACAGAAAATTACATTGTCCAATTTAATACAATTCAGTCTTGTGAGGCACCAAAGCCACTTCTATTGCTTTTGGATTGTATTCAGATGCAAGAGAGGAACCATTCCTGGACATTCCATTACAGGGAAGTTCCACTCATACAGGGCTACTTTTGTCTTGACAGATATCCTAACACACTTGTTTTTGGGATGTGGATGGAAAGTTGGAGTACCAAGAGGAAAACTGTTATGGAAAATAGTCATTGTAGCAAATGTACTGTATATCAAAATGTACATCCTTTTTTACTCTTGGCCGGTGGCACCATAACATGTAAACAGCACTGTTGTCTATGGCATGACTGGTTAGTCCTAATAGAACAGTTCCTTTTATATTTAAGGTCCATCTACATAACATATAAATATATTTTAATTTATTCAATTTACTCAGCACACAGATAAATGGTTTATTCTAGTAACACCCCTTATGCCATTAAACATTAAGTAGTGTCCTAGATTAGTTTATTAACATTCTTGGGTAGATGGATATCTGTTTCAAAGAAATAGTAATACTTATATAAAACTGTTAACAGAGAATAACATAATAAAGTTAAATGTCAGAATTATTAATTTTATAATTGAAATGATCTGGTACAAGTGATGTCGGCATATGCCATATAAAGAGGCAAGCAGTTTCAAGTACACTTTCCCTTAAAGTACCCACTCAGACATGGAGAGAACACACAAATCCCACAAAGGACAACAAGAGGATTCAAATGCAAGACATTGAACCTGTGAGTAGCAGCACTAACCAGTGCATGAACACGTCCCCCTCGATATCTGCTCAAAAACCCAAAATCATAAATAAAATATAGTTTATTGTACTTAACCTGTTGTAGTTTCTTCATTGAGATTTAATAGCAATGGAGCAAAAATCTGAATTGCTATATTTTGCTGAGCACATGCTTTCTGTAACCTCTCAATGAAAGCTCCTACTTTATTTTGCAGGGAAGAAATACTAACAAGAAAGTTCTTTTTATTGTGCTCATCTGCCAGCACACACACACACAAGTACACACACCCATGTGCACACACATGCACACACACACCTACCTCAAAACAGGTAGTGATGGACAAAAACTTGAACTTGAATAAAACTTGAGAATTTTTTGTTTGTTGTCAAGTTGTGGCTTTTCATGTGAATTTGGGCCACTGTTAAAACAAAGACAAATAGGGTGTGATGGCAGCCCTTTTTTAACTTATTCAAATATTTATTTTTTAGCCTTTCTTTAACTTATTCAGATATTATTAACAAATATAGCCCAATAAACAGTGCAATTTCTCTAAATTATTAATTTTTTGCTTGTGCTATTCTCTGCTGCAAAAAATTGTAATATCGTCTTGAAATACTTCAATATGTTAGTGCAAGTGTAAGATAAACCTATGTGTAAGTCTCTAAATATAACAAAGAATGGAGCATATGTGAGTGTGCAGCCATTTTAAACAAAAAAAACGCAGTGAGTGGTTATTATTTGATTATGCTTACTGCTCACTCCTGGTACCTAAGGACAAATTATTTTAAATAATTTATAGTTTTTATAACTGATCACTTTACTCTGCACAGGGTCATAGAGACCTTAATGCAAGAATCAATCCTAGATATGCCAGTCTGCCTCTGGGCAAAGTCATGCACTCACCCACACTCAGTCATACTGGGGTAAGTCGGTGCCACAAATCAGTCTAACAGAATGTCTCTGCATTGTCAAGGGAACCCAAGTCAACCATGCAAGCTCTTCACAGATGTCAATGATTTTTACAGTACCTACAGTATAACTTCATACTGTACAAGGAATGCATTTCTCTAATCAAATTTTGTATCCAAAAAACTGCATGACAGCTGAAATGTGCTTTAAAATGGATATCCAGTTTACTGAATTGGAATATCGGTTTCACTACTTAATCAGTTTTATGTTTCTTTTCTAACTGTTCATTTAACTGTTAGTAGTAACCTTTCTTAAATACATAAATTATTAAAGAGACCTTAAGGCAGATGATTGATAATGTAACCTAAAAATGAGAGTAAATTGTATTTGCTGATTATGTGGTTATTATTTATTCTCGTCTACAGAATAATACTTCTTTTAAAATTCATTAATTTATTTATTTTTGTAAACAACAATAACAATCTTTGCCAACTTTTAAAAAAATAGATCCAACCCAGTTTGACTTTTTAGACAAAGAGTAAATAATATCTATAATAGGAGTGCAATTACTAGGTTAGAACCAGCTATTTAATTTGTTTGGAAATAAACCCAGCAACATGAGCCTTCTCATAGGAATGAACTGAGGAACCACCATACAGCATAATTTTAAAATTAAGGTTATCAATAGTTATTTGTACATAATAACAGCTCTGCTGGTGTAGCTAATGGAGGTGAAATGTAGTGCACTAACATCACCTAGTGGCAGGAGGGAAAATTACAGAATAAATGAACATCTGTTCACTTCAATTATGCTTCACCATATAATAGTGAGTTATATGCTAAACTATTTTTCTACATATTCACAACACTTACTATCAATATGTTTGTACCATAAGTATTTGTTTTGTATTGCAAACATCATTCCCTATAGGAGTATTGTTATGACCACATCTACAGTATCTTGAGAGAAAAGAAGTAATAACAATAGTATTATACAGTGATAATACCGATTAAGTAAACCTGTTTTAATTTAGTTTGTTCATCCTACTTTACACATGTACTTTTAAAACTTAGGTGTTAGATTCTGTGGCAGACAGCTGGGACCCATGCTCGGCCAGGGCATACCTCTGACACTGGGACCAGGGGAGCAGCCATGGGATGCACACTACGTCCTCTGGAACGCATGGTGTCAGCCTTCCTGGGTTACATTGGGGCCACAGGCATGGGACTTCAGGGCTCAGACCTGTTGGGCTCCGTGGCCACCACCTGGAGGAGCTGCAAGGCTTAACGAGCCCGTGTGCTGGAATGAAGCTTTAAAGGGAGCCTGCAGCCACTGCTCAGGGCGCCAGAGTTGGGAGTAGTCGGACAAAGTTGTCCTTGGAGGAGTGGAGGAAGAAGAGTGTGTTGTGGTGTTTTTGCTTTTGTGTGCTTTGGGACTGTGTTGTGTCTGTGGGTACGAGGAAGGCGTAGCCCACAGACGAAGAAAAATGAAAACCTTTTTATTTCTACACGTGCCTCTGTTTTCAGTTTGTGTCGGGTCAACGCCTATATAGCGCCTTTGCCACAATGTATTTTATGTTCACCTGACTCCTTCCAGAGAATAACACTTGGTAAGTGGTTATACTCCAAGCAGAACTCACTGCCTCTTCATTGGAATACACAATGTTATAAAAGTAAGAAAATATATGTATGGCATAAAAGCTAGGTACATTCATAGAGGTGGTTAGTTGGTTTGACAGTTGGAGCATTTTTATATTTTTTGAGCCACTACATCAGTTTGTTACCACAATTTTCTTTATTGCATATTTTTGTAAAAGTGAGTCATATTCAAAAATAAGAATGATAATAGAATAAAATCATATGTATTAGTCATGTACATCAATAGTTTTTTTTATACCATCATAAAATATCTTGTGACTGAAATTCATAGATGGCAATGTCCAACTCAGATTATTAAAAAATTCATGTATTGTTAGTAGTTGAATGGGGAAGGTCTTTGGCTATGTGTAGTTAAAATTTCTTAAACAAAGTTTTTCATAGAAGTACCCAATAGAGATTTAAAATGTGTAAAATTGTTGGCTGTATCCAAACATAAAATATAGCATATCATTGTGGCACTTTCGTGATAAATTACAGTGTCAGAGAAATACTGAATCATTATAATGTTTTGGAAATGCAGCTGTAAGGTTTGTTTTTAGTGTAATGGAAATACTGAGTACATGTTTAATCACTGTAGCGTAAACTGTCACCGAACCATTTTACGTACATTTCTACATAAATTAAGTTGCTTTTATTTTTTTTACTTTTATGAATATGGACATCATGTCACTTACCCTGTTTAATTTTACTTGAGCTGGAGGTGTGAGCTGCTCTGACTGAGTTTTGCCCAAGACAGGGTGCAGGCATAGTGATGAGCATGGAATGGGGCAGAAGCAGAAGCTAACTGTTCGCATATAATAAGACTTACCCCTGCATTCTACTACAGTAAGGGAAGGTACTTACTTTGTGTAGTGTTCAATAAGATTTCAAAAAATATATATATATCATTACTAATGAATTCAGTAAATAATGTTGTTATTAGTAATGCCATACCTTTCTTGTGTGGAAATACATCCAACCCTGTCTATATCTGACCCCTCCCCATCTTGTGTCGTACAGAGAGGGGTTCATGTTTCAGGGCCTTTGACTCCAGGTGTTGCACTGTTTTTCCATAAGAAGCAGCTATCAAATGAGTAAAAGAAAAAAAGTTGAGATAACTGCTGCTAAGGTAAAATTGAAACAGTAAACTAATTTGTAGTTGAAGTCGCACAAAACGTTTCTCTGTTTTAAGATGGACAAGGTTACAAATTAATCAGTGCTTTTCAGAGGGAGATTCTGAAAATTAACAATTGAGTTCAACATGCTGTATTCAAGCTATCTCAATGGAAACTGAGTTGTCCCAAAAAATTCCAAGAACAATGTGTGTCAAATTTCAACAAAATCGGTGTGCTGGCAGCCAAGTTCTCCCATACAGACAGATTTGGCTGCAGTAGGTGCATTTTGCATTATAAGAGAACACACCTAAATATGTTTCTGTTTTGGAAGACCTAGTGCTGTCCTCACTTATATGCATTGCAAAGTTGGTTCCAGCCTTATACTCGGTGATCTCTGGATAAGCCCAGGCTCCCTGTGATTTTAAAATGTAATATGTAGAATCAGTAAAGGAATGAATTAATGTTCTTTTTTTATTTGCATTAATTTTAAGGATTTCATTTCAAGTCATTAAGTCACACTGTACTACATCACTATTCTCCTACACGTTTAAAAAGAAGAGAAATAAAATGATGTGAAGTAATCACTTAAATACAGGATAGATTAGAAATAGTTCATCATGCACAGTTAATTGAGGAAAACACTGATAATTTTCTGCATGATTTCAAAGAATTTTTGAACTGTTCCTCATAATGTGATTTTTTTTTATAATCTTAATAAAATATTGTCTTATGGTAGATGGGTGAGAATTCCTCGGCTTGAGCAAGATAAGATGCCATGCTAGGAGTGAAGCGTAAGATGTCACAATTGATTGTTAATTAGTAGCGATTGAATGTCCCATTGAGTGTTATGCTGTACTCATCATATGACAGAATTGGGAAATTGCAGTGGCATCGTTTGTGGCCTCTGCATGTTCTTGCTACCCAAGTGGGAAAGTAAACATGGATGCTCCCATGAAAGCTGGTGTTGGGTTGGTGTTTCAGCAACAAACATTAATTAATAGTTCTATAGTCTGGAATGAAGAAGAAACCAATGAGCAAGAAAGGCACAAAATGTATGTTTTCATGCCTAAAAAGATTTTTTTTCTTGCTCTTAGCCTCGATAAATAGTATAATTTCTGCTTAGAATCTGCAATTAAAAAAACTGCTTAAAACAACCATTGAGTGCAATGTACAAACAGTAGCGCGCATCAAGCTAATATTGGTTAGTATGTTACTGTTCGTTCGTAATGTTAATGTTTACTTTCTCAGTATTTTATGGATTAAGGTGATTCATTTTAATGTAAATTTTTGTAATAAATAAATTAAACCTATAAAATGTAACTGTACATACTGTTCACAATTTACGCTGCCATTTTAGATTGACATCGTAAGAAAGTTAGACTTGAGAGGTGTGGTAGAAATCAACATCTTAATTAAAGAGTCGGTAATCAGGCAGGAGAAAGCTTGTCCCTCTGTGTCACTTACTACTCTTGCAGCACCATGCTGAAGAGGAAGCATCCATCATAGCAGACTGTTATAGCATAGTCAGAATGATCAAAATATAAACGGTATAGGTCTGTTTTATAAGAACCTGAACTTACATGTGTCAATCAGTGTATATACAGTATTTACTCCGGTTGGTTTGTTGGTCTACACCTAAATGGCTCATTAAAAATAAAAGTCTATTTCATGATATTCTTCCATCCATCTATCCATTATCCAACCCACTATATCCTAACCACAGGGTCACGGGGGTCTGCTGGAGCCAATCCCAGCCAACACAGTGCGCAAGGCAGGAAACAAACCCCGGGCAGGGCGCCAGCCCACCGCAGTCATGATATTCTTGTTCTTCTCATATCCTTTGGGTTGAGCCACCACCCTTGAAATTTCTGCTTATGTAAAAACTGTTCAGTCTTCTTGTTTACAGGAATCTGCAGATCTCCTAGTCATCTTTTTATTTCATTTTGTGTATTACATCAACCTTCCTCCTAGTACACTTGAATAATCATTTCAATAGCTTCCTTCATGAAATTTTCAAACAAATGCTTATATATTTCAATGTGCACTTCAAATCAAAATACTTAACTACTGTTCCCCTCTAAATTATTCTTGGGGCATATTCTCTTCTCTTTGGTGTTTTCCAAACTGGAAATTGGAAATTACAAGTTCAAAGTTTTAGCTGAATGAAACATTAGATCAGATATTTGGCTTGGAAATAACTGAACCTAAGGCTTTCTGATCAATAAGAAAAGATTTTACATTTAACCCATTAAAGCAGGCGCCAACATTGCTCACATGCAGGGTCTTGACCAGATATGTTTTGCATAGTACAATGCACAGTTTTGAATTGAATTGGATAATTTTAATATAGTAATAGTATTTTTTTTTTTTTTTACCTAGTTGTGACTTCTCATCATTTTGCAATAATGTAACTGTAAGGTCCTTTCCCCAGTGACATTCTTTTAAAAACACTGAAATTGCTTGGAAATAGCTTTATAACAGCTAAAAAAGTGTAATTTCTACTGTAAATAGTCAGAGAAGTTTTGTAAGGCAGCAGGTTTCATTTATCAAAATCTGTAACTTGAACGTAGTAAATGAAATGTTTTGACATGTTGTATTTTTATATTTGAGGCACAGTTGTTCATACAAGGATTCATACAAATTTCTGAACAGATATTTAATTTTCTTGTTTTTCAATTGCATAGTCCATTTGTTAATTTTTCCAAACACATATTGCAATTATATATGTATTGTATTCCATATATTAAATATTGTGCACTTTGAAAATGGTGCAAATAAATAATTGTCTTGTAAGGATACAATTGTTGGTAGCAACTCAACATTGAACACTTTACTACCCCGGTGCCATGTTCTAATGTGAATGTTCCACTACCAGATTACTTCTTAATTGGTGGTTGTAAATGGTAACTTATGTACAGAGCAAGGTGAGGATTTATTATAGCATTCTTACATTGTAGCTAACCAAGTGGGTATAAGTGAATTTTTGTCTGATTCCTTCCATAATCTCATATTATGGATATTCAAAACCTAGTAGTAGTAGTTAAAAGATTTTTTTAATACTTGTTTTTTTGCAATTAAATTTACAAATGCATCTATTGCTTTAAAGAAGCATCTTAAGGAAAATTCTTAACCCTGCCATGTTCCCTTTCTACTCAGCAACAACTGCAGGCATATGTGACCTGGGTAAACTCACAACTGAGGAAGAAACCAGAGGTGAAAATGGTTCAGGATCTGAGACAAGACCTGCGTGATGGGGTGATCCTAGCACACCTAGTTGAGATTGTAGGTGAGTTCATAATCCTTTAAATAAGTTGTTGCTTATTTACTGGATTTTATTTCCTCCTGTAAAACATTATAGTACTACCAAATTCATTACATTCATTATTAGGAATACAGTTTCATATTTTTTTACTTCATGAGCTCATGCTTATTGTTGCAGGTGAGTATACTGCTTTGAGGCACCCATTATTGACACGTCTGATTTCTTTTATGTGTTAACTAAGAAAAAAAGTTGAGGGACAAGTATTTAGGCTCTTCCTTTGAATAAGGCTTGGAGACAGTATACAATCATTAGACTGTTCATAGTAAGTGCTACTGGAGTCTATTCTTTACTTTTGATCTGTATGCCTTCTACTTTTCCATGTGCTATGATGTGCAGTCGAATGCTTTTTCTCTTTTGTGTCAGCTGGTGAACATCTGAGTGACATCCACTACCATCCCACTAAACAGCAAGAGATGAAAGAGAATGTTGAGAAGATCTTACAGTTTGTGGCATCCAAGCACATTCGTATGCACCAGACCTCTGCAAGAGGTAAGTTGTTTGATAATTTGGTAAAAGCTTGGAATGCTTTACTGTATGTTCTGCACTTTTACTCTAGTTTTATTTTTTAGGTACAGTTCTTATCAGGGTAAAGTGTAATTAATTGGTAACATTATACTTTTTTCATCGCACATCTTGGGCTGACATGTTCATTTTAAAACGTTTTGTAATTAAAAATTGAAAAGACATGAAAAGCTCATTTGAGACTAAAATCTAATAGTTTATATTTGGAAATTCTACACATAACCATTATTTTTTGATCTACTTTGTTAATGTGTAGGAAAAAATCATCTGGTATCCAAAATGTATTTAAGCCCCATTATAGCTATTCTCTGTACAGTAATTGCAGATATTATATCTGCAGCATCTTGTGTGGAAACTATCTTCCAGAACTTTATACTGTGGCTAATGGTGTAGTGGTCTATATTGTAGAAAGAGAATCATTCAACATTTTATGAGGCAGGTACTCTGCCTCTGCCAATGCAACCTTTGTTTGCAAGATAAAAACTAATTGTTTTATACCAGGAGGTGAATATAGATACAAAGGGGGCAACATGCTTTCTTATCCAAAGAAATAATTTTATAACAAAAATAGTTTCATAATTAAAAGTAAAGTTCACAGTGTATCTTAGAATGACTATTCTTGTGAAAACTTTCAATGAATAATAGAACATAGATTGATAGGTAAAGGGAGTCCAAAACATTGTTCTGCCTTTTAGCCCCCACTTCATGACTGAGGCATCAGCACTCACTCACTAAAAACAGCCAAGTATAATAGATCCCTAGTGCCCAAGAAGAGGTTCATTACTGAGTGGGGTGAAAGTCTTTTTTTGGGACTGAAATCTGGATAGTCTTTAGCACAGTAAAAAAATCTCCACCTTTATTATGCAACTGCCACCTCATCTAATAGAACTATCTTTATCATGTCACCATTCTGAATCTGCCATTTGAGCTGCTTTTTACTTAAACTCCAATTATTGGCCGAGGAACTGAATGTGTGCTTCACGCTGCGTTAAAAAGGTAACAGAAACAAACAAACGAAAAAATAAATTAGCTATAAAAACACTAAAACACAGAGGAGGAGAGAATATAAAATCTAAATCAAATGAATAAAAGCAATCTGCTTCATTCATCTACTGTAAAAACAATTAACAGCTTTTCTCTTTGCATTTGCTTCCCTCTCTTCTGTATCTCATGACTGCATCTGAAAATGATGGCCATTGTTATTTTATTGAAATGATTGTTACAAATAGAGAAATAGAAGAAGAAATGCACTGTAAGAAGGCCATCAAAATAAAAGGCCGTCAAAATAATACGTAACATACAGTAGTAACAAAAAGATAACATTTTTTTGTTTGGCACTTACATACTACCTAGAACGACCTTAACAATATCTTTAAATTTTGCATTAAAAGCATTAGGTTCCTTTTTTTTTTTAAAGTCCGATTTATTTAATTAATACAAGTAAAACACAGCACATATTTAAAATAAGAAATTTTATTATATGTGTAATACATGCTAAACAAATCAAAACATCAAACCTTGAAAATTGCAGGCAGGTCTTTGCTTACTGTATGTATAGTACGCTCCACAAAATACAACAAAAAATGTTTATAAAGAAGCAATTGGCTTGACATCTGATGTTTATTCACATGATATGACTTTTATGTAGATAACAGTATATTTATTGTTTCAATTTAATTATAATATTTCTGTAAATATAATATAGATATGCATTATAATGTGGAATAAGTATTTAATAATTTATTTAAGAAATTAAACCAAATGTTGTTTATTCTACATTTTTGAAGTAGTAACCTACCCATCAGACAGGTAACTAGAATGTAATAAATACCAGTTTACTTAACTTTCAGCCTGATTTCCATTCTCTTTTATGGGATATAAAGGAGAAGTGTGTGTCAACCCAAGCTTTCAGATTGAGCCATACATCCATCCATCCATCCATTTTCCAACCCGCTGAATCCGAACACAGGGTCACGGGGGGTCTGCTGGAGCCAATCCCAGCCAACACAGGGCACAAGGCAGGAACCAATCCTGGGCAGGGTGCCAACCCACCGCAGGACACACACAAACACACCCACACACCAAGCACACACTAGAGCCAATTTACAAACACCAATCCACCTAACCAGCATGTCTTTGGACTGTGGGAGGAAACCGGAGTGCCCGGAAGCTGACTAAAATACACAACACCATAGGTGAAAAACAACAAAATCGTGCACTTTCACTGTAAATATCCCATGTCTTTATTCAGAATCTTTGTTAAGGAACAAAATGGAAAAGAATAATTTCATCTTTCTCTTGCAATCTTTTGGTTCTTTTTGAACAGCATTTTTCCTGTGAGAATCACTAAGGAAGAGCCACAGTATAAGGATAGATTTCCATAGATTATCTAAATTTAAAACAAGGACTGGTCCCAGGGTAAATGATGCATGCATTTTTAGAGATTAGTTCAAATGTATTAAGGTGATACTTTTTGATCTCTGCATAAGATCAAATTCCTGCCTTGTCAATAAAGTGAAATTCCACAATCCAAGAGCCATTTTGCTAGTATGCACTGATTTCTTCCTTTTATACTCAACACCTGACTGGTGCTTTACTCCCATCCTTGATTGGGAAATGAATATGTCTACATAGTAGCTGAATACTGCTTCTTCAGGCTGGTGTCAACAGTACCACCAGACTTAATTTCTGGGGTGGGTTCCAGTGTCTGTATTAGGGACAAGGGTCTCCTTGTATTTGTTTGAATTATTTTGCAGGTCAAACTTTTGATTGTTCATGGGCCACTCCATCTAAGATCAGTTTGACATCTATCAGGAACCCAAGATTCCTTCACAATTAGCTCTGTGAAACCACTGGAATTGCATGTCCCTTCGCTATGACAAAATATATTTTTTTAAATAATGTTTAATGATAGTTTGATGGTTTGACAGAGTATTTATAATTTTACAGTCATGGCCGAAATTATCGGCACCCCTGGAATTTTCCTTGAAAATGTACCATTTCTCCCAGAAAATTGTTGCAGTTACAAATGTTTTGGTATACACATGTTTATTTCCTTTATGTGCATTGGAACAACACAAAAAAACAGAGAAAAAAAGCCAAATCTGACATCATTTCACACAAAACTCAAAAACCGGGCTGTACAAAATTATTGGCACCCTCTACTTAATATTTGGTTGCACGCCCTTTGGAAAAAATAACTGAAATCAAGCGCTTCCTATAACCATCAACAAGCTTGTTACACCTCTCAACTGGAATTTCTGACCACTCTTCTTTTGCAAACTGCTCAAGGTTTCTCAGATTTGAAGGGCGCCTTCTCCCAACAGCAATTTTGAGATCTCTTCATAAGTGTTCAATCGGATTTAGATCCGGACTCATTGCTGGCCACTTCAGAACTCTCCAGCGCTTTGTCTTCAACCATTTCTGAGTGCTTTTAAAGGTGTGTTTGGGGTCATTGTCCTGCTGGAACACCCATGACCTCTGACGCAGACCCGGCTTTCTAACACTGGGCCCTACATTGTGCCCCGATATCTTTTGGTAGTCTTCAGATTTCATGATGCCTTCCACACAGTCAAGGCATACAGTGCCAGAGGCAGCAAAACATCCCCAAAACATCTTAGAACCTCCACCATGTTTGACTGTAGGTACTGTGTTCTTTTCTTCATAGGCCTCATTCCGTTTTCTGTAAACAGTAGAATGATGAGCTTTACCAAAAAGCTCTACCTTGGTCTCATCTGTCCACAAGACGTTTGCCCAGAAGGATTTTGGCTTCCTCAAGTACATTTTGGCAAACTCCAGTCTGGCTTTTTTATGTTTCTGTGTCAGCAGTGGGGTCCTCCTGGCTCTCCTGTCATAGCGTTTCATTTCGTTCAGATGTCGACGGATAGTTCGAGCTGACACCCTGAGTCTGCAGAACAGCTCGAATATGTTTTGAAGTTGATTGGGGTTGTTTATCCACCATTCGGACTATCCTTCGTTGCAGTCTTTTATCAATTTTTCTCTTCTGTCCATGTCCAGGGAGATTAGCTACAGTGCCATGTGTTGTGAACTTCTTGATTGTGTTGTGCACAGTGGACAAAGGAACATGAAGATCTCTGGAGATGAACTTGTAGCCTTGAGATTGTTGATATTTTTCCACAGTTTTTGTTCTCAAGTCCTCAGACAATTTTCTGCTCTTCTTTCTGTTCTCCATGCTTAGTGTGGCACACTCAGACACACAACAGAAAGGTTGAGTCAACTCTTCTCCATTTTAACTGGCTTCAGTTGTGATTGCTATATTGTCAGCACCTGTTTCTTGCCACAGGTGAGTTCAAACGAGCATCATATGCTTGAAATAAAACGATTTATCCACAATTTTGAAAGGGTGCCAATAATTTTGTCCGGCCCATTTTTGGAGTTCTGTGTGACATGTCGGATTTGACTTTTTTTTCTGTTTTTTTTTGTGTTGTTCCAATGCACATAAAGGAAATAAACATGTATATACAAAACATTTGTAATTCCAATAATTTTCTGGGAGAAATGGTGCATTTTCTGGGAAAATTCCAGGGGTGCCGATAATTTAGGCCATGACTGTAAGTCATTTTTTTTATGATTTTTCAATAGATTTTTTTTTGTTTGTTTAATCTAATACCGTTTCTGTACACAGCATTGTATTTTAAAATCACAACAGCTTTGAGGAACTGTGATAAGTTAATTCCATAATAGCTATTGTTAGTGCTTGAGAATATAAAGTGCTATCTCATAAGATAAATTACAGAATACAATGACCGTAACCCTTTCTACAAAAATGTAACTGCATCGATTCATTGATAACTTTTTTGTATATAATTAACGTGTTTATGAAGTTGATATTCAAGTTCATGCTTTGGAAAACATACTTTGAGCTACACCATTTATTATACCCTGTGTTCATTAGACATGATAATGTATCTACAGAAAAAGTATACTTGCAGTAAATATTATTTAAAATAAATGTACAGTAACCTTTAGTGTTTCTGTTATGTGCAATGTATAATATATAGTAATGCTAACTACAATATGTTGTTGGTTACATTGCATGATTACCCTCAAACTCTGGACTCTTTTATGTAAAAGTTAAATTTACTCAGTATATAAAGCTGCTAAATAGACATTTAAGGTAATGTTTTCTGTGAGAGTTCTGCAAAACCTATAAATAAGTAAATATTATTTTTTTTTATTTCTTTGTAATAGACATTGTTGAAGGAAATCTGAAATCCATAATGAGACTTATACTGGCATTAGCTGCTCACTTCAAGCCTTCAGCTACTGGAAGATCAGCCAATTTCAGAAGTGCAGTTTCTATAGGACTTAATCGCCCTATCATTTTGGGAGGTCACAGACCAAATTCCACTACAGCAATGGTACAGAATGCAGTGGCTACTTTGGCAGCAGCCCGACAAGATGCATCACGATCTGGTCGTGATATCTTTCGATACCGGCAAGAGAGACAGAGGTGAGTCTAGACACACATACGACGATAGTGATGTCAAGAAAATACAGATTTTCTGTCTTGGTTGCTATTGTGAAGACTGATTGCAATCAGTAAAAAGTCCAAACAGGTTAATTTTATATGTTATAAATTAATATGCTATTTTCTCAATCCTGCTTTTCCACTTCAGAGTCTGGGTGAAGCTGGAGTCTTTACTGGCAGCATCAGGCACAAACCAATCCAGACTAGGATGTCATTCTTTTGCAAGGCAAACCCACACACATATGTGCTTATTTTAGCTTAATTTAAAGTTACCAAATAACCTAACTAACAGAAATACAGACCACTCACACAGTGTATGGGCTTGGATACAAATACAATTTTTTCACTCACCGTTTGAACAAATATTGTTAAGCTGACTGTAGACTCAACACTAATCTGATGTTATTTATGAGTATATCCTTATGTATTCTATTAACAAATGACCCATGTAGAAGTTTTTCCTGCATTGAGCCCGTGGTTACTTGAGTAAACCATACTGCTCACTACACCAAATAAGATACAACATACATAAATAAGTTATTGTTGTTTTAATGAATTATATTTTGAACACACACATCACATGGTAGCTTTAAACATATATTATTTATGTTACAAAATATATACACTAAATGTACAATCATGGAAGATTGGCCATTCACATTCTGAATGTGGTTAATCCATAGTTAAAGCTGAGGAGGGAATGGAGTTTGATTCAACAACACTGGGTGCAAGTGCAAAGTAGGAACCAAGCTTGAATGAAGTGTCTTATAACTTCAAGCACATTGTGAAAGTGTGCCCAGCTGGCAACAGGTTACAAGAGACAAGAACACAAAGATGTTTGTTTATAACAATTTAATTATTTTTCTTAAAAATTATTTTTTTACCTAAAATTTTGGTTGCAAGATCTTATTATAATTGATAGAGCTCTGACATTATTTGTTTTGTTTTCAGCCAATACATTAACAAAAGAACTCTCAATGAGGACGTGTAGACTCTTAATATCCAGTGTATATTGCTTTACTTAACCAACCTAGCCTCATGGATTCCAAATTTGTTAATCTTGATGGATGAGTCATGAACCAACAAGAATATATTTCCCATGAATGCCTATGTACACAAGAACAGATTTGGAACTTTTCCCCTTACTGCCTTGCATATGTTTACACAGTTAGGACTTATAATAACACAAGAGACCCATCCATCCATTAGCCAACCCGCTAAATCCTAACTACAGGGTCACGGGGGCTGCTGGAGCCAATTCCAGCCAACACAGGGCGCAAGGCAGGAAACAAACCCGGGGCAGGGCGCCAGCCCACCGCAGCACAAGAGACCAAATTCAAATTTCTTAGCTTTCTAGAGCATGGAAAAAAGAATACAATGATAGGCCAAGTTCTTGGTATTTGCTTTCATATAGTTGGAAGAATCAATTTAATTAAAAGTATTTATGCATTTCTCAGTTTATCCCTAAATGTATATAAATTTTTTTTATTTTAACTGGATGCAGCTATACCATTTATTGGATGCAGTTGTACTGAGTATAGGAAAAAGACCCGCACTAAACAATTTTTAAAGACTCCTAACAGAGGGAGATCAACTGTTACTGCTGGAATGAAGGATGAATTTTGGAATGAAGGATATCAGACCAAATCCATATCTGTACAATTACAAATTACAATCAGAGATCCTGCACTTTTTACTCTCTGCTGTTCATTGCACAAGCCAAATGGCTCCCACACACCACTGAGAATCTGGTATAAGTGCAGACCATATTTAAGGATAGCTGCAGTATTGTCAATAGACCATTTAAAAGTTAACTATATACTTCCTCTGATAATCAGTTTATTTAAACAACCAGATTCTAAGTATAAACTTACACAAACCATTTCTTCCATTACATGCATGCAAGTAAATAATTGTAATTTATAAAATATACCCATTTTCCTTACAGTAATCATTGCTAATTATTGAATATTGAGACTTTACTACAAACTATTAATAATACTGACGAAAGAAGCCTCTCTAAGCAGAACCAGCACATTTATAAAAACACATCCCTACATAATCTTAGACTGCCTTGGGAACAGGGCTTTAAAAAGATATTGTCAGACAACAAATTGAGTTCATCTGTCCAAATATAGAATGCCCAGAATCAATCCAGTTTCGTACACTACTTGTTAGGGCTGTCAAGGGGGGGCATCTGTCCCTGGGCGCAGCATCCAGGGTGCGCCAAATTTCCCTTCTCCATTGCATTATGGCAAACAGGAGGGGGCGCGAAATCTTCAGTTGTCCCTGGGCGCTGAAAACCCTGGCTATGCCTCTGTTGCAGGAATGTCACAGTATCAAGTCAAGGTCCACACAGTCTGTCTAATTTTTTCTCCTTTCCAGATGCAGCAAAATTTTAACACATTTGTCCTGAATATTTCTAATTGCACCACATTGTTTTTGGGCTTTATGCATTAAACCAGCAGCCATGTAAGATGATGACTAATTGTTGGACATGGTGTGGTGACTGACACTAACAAGGTACTTTAGAAAGCATTGTAATAAGAGGATAATCAGAATTATGACTGTTATTTTCATTTTCTTTAATTAGAAGGTCTTAGCATTAAACAACAGCTAGGGATCTCAGATTTATGATTGAATTCGAAAAAGATCAGATGAGGAATAATACTTTTACGGCATCACAGAAGCATTGAAAACTATTCTGAGTAGACTTGCAGATAAAGCTGTAGAGCAGTGGGACAGGAAAAACAAACTGTCCTAAACTACATTGTGAAGCTATAAGTCTGGCTATATGTTTTATTAATGAAGATAACAAGCTAACCATTAAAAATGACAAAAAGGCTGATTGTGGAAGTGAAGTGCAAAAGTAGATCTATTAAAAACTGTTGCTTTGCATAGCACATTTAGTGTACCTTGATGACAAAATTAGTGCGGGTAAAGCAAACAACCATTCTTTTCTACTCGAATGTCAGCTTTTGCTGAAATTCGAATTATATTTGATTAGCAATATTCAATCTTGGAGCCTTACTTGTTAGGGATGATTTCAGAGGTCTGCCTGCGCCAGCTTTGTTTTCTGGTAACGCCCCATATTTAAAACTTTATTAACTTAAAGTGAACAAACAAAAATAGACAAAACTAAAGCCAGGGACAGATCATCAACAAAACCATGACACTTGGGAGAAGGGTAATGGTGTGGTCAGTTCCAAACCACCTTCTGACTACCTATACACCAATCCATAAAGCCTGTCATCGTTTATTTTCTAAACTGCTTATCCAGTTCTGGATCACAGAAGCCAGTGTTATGTTAAAATTATTTATTGTAATTGAATGAAATTTGTAGTAGTAAATGGTAAGTTACATTTGTGTGAAAGAGATTGATGAAAATGATTTGTATTCTTTAAAAATGGATGTTTGTGTATTTCAGCTGTGAGCCACATATATTCAGAAACTGTTAAATCTTTTCATTAGCATTGTTTTATCAAGCTCAGTTTAAACAGGCACACACTAAATCTAAAAAACCATGCTATATTTGATTTTAACAAATTAAATGCTACTCGGTCAAAAAGAAAATAATAGTTGCATTTAATACAAATGAGAGAATAAGTGGTTGACTGGAGATAAACCTAAAGAACAATTCTTTTGGAAACACATTAAAATTATAGAGGAAAATAGCACTGTTAGATTTACTGATGTCATTTTTATTACATGTGAGATAATTAGCAAGTTACCGCAAGAAGATTCTATTTTAAAAAATAAGTAAATAAGGAGAGCAACTAATTACTTTCTTGCTCTGCTCTGACTTACTTGCAACCATATCTAAGAATATCATAGAAAGCAGTAGGATGTTTTGTCATAACCAGCTTAGTCAAGCCAGACTCATCAATGAAGACATAATTCAAAAGATTAGAAACTTGAGAGCTGTTTATCAGACTAGTGAACCCTAATGTGAAATATTGTATTTAGTTTCGGAATACTTTTTATTTACATCTCCACTCATAAGCTGTTAAGGAGAATAATTAACTAGAACTCCTACTAAAAAGTTACATAAGTTACACCTGGACGTAACAGCTTCTAATGTGTGGCACGTAAGTGTGTGGCCAGTTTGTGCTTTGTATTTGTAATTGACAGTTTATGCCATAATTGCTTGCTTTATTTAAGGATGACCTGCTGTTGCACTGGTTAACACTGCTGCTCCACAGCTAAAAATGATCTGGGTTTAAATTTTGGTCTGTTCATTGTCCGAATGGAGGTTACACATTCTCTCCATGTCAGCATGGGTTTTTCTCCAGGTAGGCCTGACATGTGTGTACTATTTGAATTGACAAGTCCAAATTAGCCCTGTATGTCCCTCATGATGGACTGATGCTCCATGCAGGTTTGGTGGGTGGCTTTTGACCATTGTTGTTGGGACTCTGACCCCCCCACCCCCAATCTTAAATGAAGGTTTTGAAGACAGATACATGTTTTATTTTTTTGTACAAGAAATAATGTATTTTATACTAGTGTTCTCACATACCACAATTTGAAAAACTGTGTCAAGAAAAATATTTCAATTCAATACCATTTTGATACATAATACAGTACATAATGCAACTAATAAATCAGTTATTTAAACAAATTGCAATTCTGAATACATTAAAATCTTTACATTGATGCAAACAACTAAAAGAAATTTTAGTCATTAAATGTAAATACTTCATATTTTGTAAAAGGTAAGAGTATGGTTCTGTAAACAACAAAAAGTAAACAAGTTTAAATTTGGTCAACAGTTTTTTTATATTGATGAAAGCAAATGGTGTTACTGAGGCAGTACAATGAAATGTTATAAATGTCATTAAATGTTAATTGAATAAGTAGCATGACCTTTTCGGTGGAGCAGCCATCTTTGCCAGCCAAATCCAATCAACTTTTATTTTAGTCACCATCCCACAATTCAATTTCTACTGTACACAGAGTAAATGAGCACACAGAGGAATAGCACCACTGACTATGCAGTAATGCACTGAAAACATATAGTGCCTTACATTATATAATAAATGTAATGAAGACTATTTTCAAAAATACATTTGATAAAATAAAAAAAGTAACATGTTAAAGCTGCACACTTTGTGGAGAGGGTTTAAAAACTGAGGAAGAGACAGAGGCCTGGTGCTAATGAGCTTTGCCTATGAGTAAACAGTAAATAATAAAAATGGCCCACAGGTAAAAATAATTGTAGACCCCTGTCTTAATGCATTAAAAATTTTACTGACTACAACAATGATTTATGCTGTAGAATAAAAAGAAACATCACATCCCTACTTCAAACTCAACAGTTTACAGGCTTATATTGGTTAATCTTTCTGCAGTTTAGAAATAAGATACCTACCTTTTGAAATTCTTTTCATTGACTTGTCAGTCCTTCAAATGTTTAGCTAAATTGGTTGTGTTAGCTGCTTTAGTTGACATTGTGCAGAAGCAAGTTTAGCATGTACAGTATCTTATGGTTTACTGTTGCCATTTGACACAAATCCACAAATCTTTGTTAATTAAGTGTGCTGGTGTAGGCTCCAACTCTGCTGAAGTTGCCATCTTATTAACACATGTGAGTGGGTGGAAATGGGGTTGTAACTCTAGGCAGGCTCAATTGTCAAAAGCAGGAGTGAACTGAAAGTGCATTTCAATGTGGGCTGTAGAATCGATACCATGAAAAATAAGCACTGAGCGAATTTTAGCAGTGTTACAATTGATACTTACCAATATTTTTTATACTTTTGACAACCCTCTTTTATACTAATATTATCACAGTTTTTGTGTAATTAAATAGTGTGAAGGACAAAGTGTGATTTATACCCCTAGAGCTTAGCTTGATCTCTCCACAGTATTATTGAATACTGTCTTACTTTTAATAATACAAGCTATTGGTACTTTATAAAAAAAAAAAAAACCTTTCATGGTGGAAAACATTCAAAATTATAGGTGACATCACTATTTATTGATATATTGCAAGTTAAACACCCATATTTGCAGTTGGCACATAGTTTGTGTAAGTGACTTGATCTTAGGATGGACTTATCTGCAGACTGCACAACTTTAACCTTGAGTTAACAGCTCAGTATTTTTTCTTATCTTTATTGAATTATTTCTTTAACATATAATGTGTTTCAAAATGTAAGGATTTTCATTTTATACTAGGGGACTCCGCCCCCTGCTTGCTTTGCTCACCCACCCCCGGGTTTGTTTTAACCAGATATACAATTTAAAGAGATTGTTATTTTCATGGGAGTTGTTACATATGCATTATTTCCACTTTTACTTTAAAACATTTGTAAAAACAATACTTGTCCTTTATTTCCGGTCCTGGTCGTGGTTAAATCTCTTTCTCGCAGGGCGTATAACACTGCTCGCGTTGTGAAGGGTGTGTGGCTGAATGCACGCTAAGGAGATGCTGTTGGATCATGTTGTCTTGCTGCTGCTGCTGGCGAGCTGCTTGTTGTTTGTCGCGCTGTGCGTCAATCATTTAAAAGCCTGTACAACAGCTGTCCTTTTGCAAGTTCGTGTCTCCGCCACTCGCGTTGTGTTGGGTTGGCTGAACGCACGCTAAGGAGAAGTGGTCTGATCATCTGCTGGCTTGTTGCTGCTGGCGAGCTGTGCATCGATCATTTAAAAGCCTGTACAGCAGCTGTCCTTTTGCCACTTCATGTCTCTGCTGCTCGCGTTATGAAGGGGGGGGGGGGGGCTAAACGCACACTAAGGAGAAGCAGTTGGATTATCTGCTGGCTTATTGCTGCTGATCCTGGTTAGCTGCGTGTTCTGCCTGTCGTTGTTTTAAGAGCTGGGAGCACATGACGCGTGTCTGCCAAAAGCATTCCAACAACTGCTAGGTTAGATGTCCATAAACTTGTTTTAAATGTTGCCTCACTGCCTTGTCTCGTGGGACGTCAAATTGTCTTCTGAGAAGATCATGTCTCGTCTCCCTAGTCTCCCTCCCAAGATTTTTTTTTCATAATAGAGAGAAATAACATTTCAAAACTACTGTAAATGCCTAACAATGAAGCCAAAAACAATACCAATAAACAGACAAGTTAAATCAGATTGTATTTAGACTGCTTAGAAATCTTGATAATATTTAAGGATATAAATTACATTCTTTTACGGAAAATTAATTTACTTAACATAAAACATGTAGGTGGCACGGTGGCGCAGTGGGTAGCGCTGCTGCCTCGCAGTTGGAAGACCTGGGGACCCGGGTTCGCTTCCCGGGTCCTCCCTGCGTGGAGTTTGCATGTTCTCCCCGTGTCTGCGTGGGTTTCCTCCGGGCGCTCTGGTTTCCTCCCACAGTCCAAAGACATGCTGGTTAGGTGGATTGTCGATTCTAAATTGGCCCTAGTGTGTGCTTGGTGTGTGGGTGTGTTTGTGTGTGTCCTGCGGTGGGTTGGCACCCTGCCTGGGATTGGTTCCTGCCTTGTGCCCTGTGTTGGCTGGGATTGGCTCCAGCAGACCCCCGTGACCCTGTGTTCGGATTCAGCGGGTTGGAAAATGGATGGATGGATGGATAAAACATGTAGTAGTCACTAATTGTATTTAAAGGTTTTGCTCCACTATACAATCAGTAATGGATTCAACAAACAAGAGAAATGTGGTTTTGAGCATAGAATATTAGGAAAGTGAAATGCAAGCAGGTTAGTCACTGCTGTTTAGAATGGAGCTGTTTCCGTTATCTGCATGTGGCTTACAAAATGTTTATTGTTGGTCATAAATACATACTGATTGAAAAAAAAAACACAACACATATTAATGAACTGAAGTTTCAGCCTTTATTGCTTAAATAACAATGAACATATTAAAATAATAGGAAAGCAAAACAGAACAACATCAAAAACAAGATGAAAACAATGGCAACAGTGAACATGAACAACAATCATCTTTCAGTCATTCAGTAGCTTGTGTGACTGCCTCTTGCAGCCACCACTGCTTGACATCTCTACCTCATTAGAGCTAATGAGCCTCTGAATCTGCTGTTGTGAGACCTTATTCTGTTCTTGAAGAAAGTCCTGATGACATTAGTGGCTATTGGCACGTACAGGTTTTTGTCTCTGGCCATTGAGATTTACGAGCATTTATTGGCACTCTATAGCCTTAAGGGATGGAAAGAAGGGAGGTAAAGGCTGTACCAGAATCTATGTGTGGAGCCTTGTATTGCCATTTTGTAGGGTCTGATCTTGGTGTTGTGAGTAGAGGGCCTCTGATAGATCTCCTTTCTTTAAGGACAGCAGCATGAAGCCTATCTTCCACTGTCCTGTAGTAATGCAGACATTGTTTCTGTTGGTCGTTCCAGCAGAAGTAGAGGCATATGTGGAATGATTTCTAGATTGGGCCAGTCTGATTTGTTGGTCTTGCTCTATTTTGGTCACTTGATGTGACATTCAAGCTATAAGTATTGTATTTCTCTATTGTTTTGTGCATTTTAATAGAGAAATTATGTTCACTTTTTCCTTTGGTTTCCATGATTTTCTATTTCCTTTTGGATAAAGCGTTTCTTTTATAATTTTCTTCTTGTAAACATAATAGGAAACCTAAACTGGTGGGAGTATAAGCTTCTTTCCTCACCTCACAGCAGCTGGCATCAACTCCACACAGTATCTGATGCAAGCAGAAAGAAAACATTTGGTTTTGAGAAATGTATACAATAAACATGTATCAATTTTAAATGGCCAATATAAGTGAAAACTTGAAAAACCACAATGAATTGTACTTCCTGATAAGAGTCTTTGGACAAGAGTTAGAAAAGATGAAATTTAAGTCATAAAACTGTGCCCTCCTTTAACAGAAAGAGAGAATAAAAAAACTAAGTCAGCTTACACATTCTGTCTTATTTGTTAACTTACCTGTGCCTGCATATACCTACATATATTCATTCTCTATAATCCTTTGTGTTAGGAATAAATGACATTGCTTTGTATATTAAAGTAATATTGACCAGCAAGTCTATCACCTCTCAAAATCACAAAAAAAAAAAGAAAGTGAAGCAATTTATATTTAATTCCTTAAGTGAATTTATGATATTTGTACATAAATCATCATAGATCTTTGTACACAGTGAGAATTTCAGGATACCTGTCTTCTTCTTCTTCTTCTTTCAGCTGCTCCCGTTAGGGGTTGCCACAGCGGATCATCTTCGTCCATATCTTTCTGTCCTCTGCATCTTGTTCTGTTACACCTTTCACCTGCATGTGCTCTCTCATCACATCCATAAAACTTCTCTTAGGCCTTCTTCTTTTTCTCTTGCCTGGCAGCTCTATCCTTAGAATCCTTCTCCCAATATACCCAGCATCTCTTCTCTGCACATGTCCAAACCAACGCAATCTTGCCTCTCTGACTTTGTCTCCCAACCGTCCAACTTGAGCTGACCCTCTAATGTACTCATTTCTAATCCTGTCCATTCTCGTCACACCCAATGCAAATCTTAGCATCTTTAACTCTGCCACCTCCATCTCTGTTTCCTGCTTTCTGGTCAGTGCCACCGTCTCCAACCCATATAACATAGCCGGTCTCACTACCGTCCAGTAGATCTTCCCTTTCACTCTTGCTGATATCAGTCTCTCACAGATCACTCCTGACACTCTTCTCCACCGATTCCACCCTACCTGCACTCTCTTTTTCACCTGTTTTCCACAATCCCCATTACTCTGTACTGTTGATCCCAAGTATTTAAACTCATCCACCTTCGCCAACTCTACTCCTTGCATCCTCACCATTCCACTGACCTCCCTCTCATTTACACACATGTATTCTATCTTGTTCCTGCTGACCTTCATTCCTCTCCTCTTTTCAGCACATCTCCACCTCTCCAGTGTCTCCTCCACCTGCACCCTACTATTGCTACAGATCACAATGTCATTAGCAAACATCATAGTCCACCGGGTATAGTGCTGAAAAACTTAGACATGATCCTTCTGCACATTTGAATAAACAATTATCATTTATCTAACTTAACAGACTGACAAAATAGGTGAATATAGTCTTTGTATAAGTTTTGGTACTCTGTCAGTCACAACTTAGTAAAACACCTTTTGTCAGAAATCATAGACTCCAGTTATGATTTTCACCCAGTCAAAAGTCTTTATGTCCTTGCATTTTGAATGTGTTTCCTTTCTTCATTGCAGAACTTTTCTATCCATACATGCTTCTACAGACTGTTAAGGAGGACCCAACACACTATTAATACTGTAACTCAGAATATTTTAGATCTTCTTTCACAAAAGGGACTGCACTGAATATGCCAATGAATTGAACCAGTGTCAATTATAACATAACATCCTCATATCCACTTAATCTAGATCAGAGTTGTAAGATACTAGATGCTTTTGCAACATCCAGGGCAATGTAGGAAAACAGCAGAGCCCTTTGATATACATAAATAGTGGCCAGTTTTGAGTTGTCCTGTAGTGAAAGCAAGAGTGTCAGCAGTAGAAGTCTCAAAATAATTAAATTCAGCAATTTTGTTTATGGTGAAAATAGACAAGTTAATAAATTGACAAATAAATAGTTGTAGATCAAACACTGTCTTGCACAATACAGAATTATTCATAGCTGTACAAATTTCTAGACAATGAAACATTGATTATCCACAGGGCCAAAGGCTGAAAGTAACTGGAGTAAAAATAAAAAAGATTCATTACAGTATTACAATTTTCAAGATAGAAGTTGCAAAAATGAGCATTTAAAGAAATAGCATTAATGCTAGTGACGAAATTATAATTTCCATTATTTTTTTTTTACTGAAATACAAAGTAATTTATTTTTTCTTCTTTCTTCTCGACCCAGAAACTCCAGTGTGGATGAAGAAATTGAAAATCCAGGATGGAGCGTAAGAGCATTGGTTCAGCAATACGAAGGACAGAAGGAAACAATGAACGATGAGAGCAACTCAGAAGCTTCTAGGTAGTGAATTCTGTTATATGCTCTACTGTATTATCGACACAAAACATTATTGTTGTGTCAGCTTACACATGATTGGAGAATAATTAGATCTTGATTGAACAACATTGTTTGTTCCTGTACTGTGTTAAGTGTTCACTTACTGGCAGCAACTTTGGCTGTTAATGACAGTAAAATGTTCATATTTTTGGGTATCAGTGTTTGTCTGACCATCCACAATTATGTTTCAAAGCAACACTCACCAAATATATCTCTTTGTTACTTTCACAATCAAAATGTCAGGTTTGTGTGCCAGGAATCAAGCAGATGGTGGCTTAAGCACCTTAGAAGGACATATCTGACAACCAGAATGGTATAAACCCATTACACTATTAAGTATAAATCTCTCCTACCTTTTATCTTTATATATAATACGCTACCGTGGCTGTTCATTTATCTGTTCAGGATTTTAAATCACCTGTAGCTCGCAAACTGTTTGACCTATTGAGCTGAAATGTGGTACACATAAACTATGTGACGTCTGCTATCTGCTTTCGGGGTGATGATTGACCGCCAAGGTTATTCCTCTTTTTATTTTTATTTTATTTTATTGTAGAATCAACTCTTTTCAGCGGCCAGCAGGGCAGCTGTGCGGCGCATGCGTACGGGTGCCGTTCTCATCCCTACCATCTTCACCATCACTTCCCCTACCTCTTCATATCTTAAATCATTCTTGAGACAGATTGAAGATTTCAGTGTCAGCTTAAGTGAAAAATTTGAAAAAGCATACTAACTAATTGTAACACAAACACTGACTTAATCTATTTTAACATGAAAAGATGCAGACGAAAAGAGAAGAAGCAGGCCGCTAGGATAGAGAAAAGAAGCGTATCAACCTCTGACCAAATGAATGCTAAACTACAGAGAGTATGAAAACTATGAATTCTCAAGTCAAGTGTATTTACTGCACGTTATCGTGCAGTGCGCCGTTACTGGTGTTTGTATATTTTCCCTTTTATTTTTTGCAAAAATCAGGACTTTCTTCAATGAGCATTTTGTTAGGGTGTTCATCCCAAACCACAGGGTAGCATCAGATGACTTTTATATCAGATAGTCTTCTAATAGATGTTCTGTTCAATATTGAAAGATGTTTCTGATGTTAACATTCTTGCCCTCAAGCCCATCTGGAATATCTTTTATCAGTGCCACTAGAAAGTATGTAGGAAGTACTCTCTTTGTACTTTAAATGATAATATACATGTAGCATGAATGCACATTGTGCTGTGAAAAAATAAGAACACTCTTACAAAAAGAACTAAACAGAAAAATAAATTACACAAGACTGAACCAAAGAATGCTAAGAATAGTACAGTATAAACAAGCCAAGACACAGTCTTGTACAGGGTGGCACCATACGCTTCAGTGGCAAATTAGCCTATAGATTTCAAAGTAAACGAAATGTAAGCAATATTAATAAGCTGCAAAGAGTTAACCAATTAATTCAAATTTCTATTTGTACAGTTTACCATCAGCTTGAAGTAATTTAAAGGTTTGGAGTTTGTGTCTCTAGATTTTCCTTCTTACGACTTTAATCACAGTTCCCTTTAAGTTTCTAATCTGTAAGGGTCTAACTATAGAAAGAGCTTGAACCTATAATAAACCTGTGACAGGGTGTAAAATGCGCCCTATACAGACATAGTGAGATGACCATCCCTTTGAACTAGTACAATGCAGGTTTTCTGTAGACTGTCACACTGTTCAGTTTTCTGATTGGTCATTTGAAGTGGTCACCGTCAGAAGACTTAGATTCAGCCAAAGTCAGCATTTGTTTTGCTTTTTTTTTTTCAGAGTAGAACAATGCGTTTCTAGTTAACAGACTTTAATTTATGGGTTCTGTGTTTAGCCTTTGACGTGTAGATATTATTTAGCTATATTCAATATTTCTTTAAATCCTTATTCTTTTTTGTGGGTCTTCTTGTAATTCTTTTAATTTCTCCATTTTCTGCTCTGTCCTGGTGAGGAGCACTTGAAATCAAAATTAGCAGAATGATCTAGACTTCCCTTTCCCCAGCAACACATTCAAACCCTTCCTGAGAAATTTTCAAGCACATCAGGGCAGCTGTTATACGTATGTATGATCTAATAAATGATAAGTTGATTTTCACAATGGTGTATGCTCTTTTTTGTTTTCATTCCCACTTACTTATTTATCATTTGGTTGAAACTATTTCTATACATGTTAAATTTGCCATTTAAAATTTTTAAGAGGGGTCATTTTGCCATTTCCACCAATCCAACATTATGACTGTCTTAAGCACTTAATATAACTACATTACAGTTTGTAAGGATTCTTGGCTTTATTGATATTATAGTACCATGTGTGCTCCATTAATGATATGTCATTGTTGTCTCTGAAATATTTTTTCTGTTGTGAGAGATGTAAATATATTTTGATCAAGATGTGATTTGAGTTTATTCAAGAGAGTTCTTGCCATGAACCCCAAAGCAATAAACCAGAAAAGAGTAGGCAGTTGTGTTCTCCAAGGAGTATATTCAGGCAACACGGAGATGTGTCTGTTTTTTATTACCCATCTGGATACCAGCCTTAAACTGTCAAGCTGCTTTCAGTCCTTTGACCTTTTTCAATAAATGCTGATTCTGCGGATCAAGCAACAAAAAGAGGAGAGTGGCAGGATCTGACACACATTCCCTTGAGATGGTGGAACGGATGTCTTAATTCCCTCTTAATTTAGGTAGTCCTTTAATTTTTTGATCCGTAAAAGCTGTTTTCATCATTTGTTATTCTAATTGTTTGTATTTAATGACAAGGAAGGATATGTACAGTTCACTTACCGAGTCTTATCAGTCCAAAGAAGTGCTGTCAATTTGATTAACAATAGCATATTGGCCTGGTCAGAGATTGTGCTTGTGTGCGCAACAAAGATTTCAAATTAACATAAAATGTTGTGAGTCTACATTCATCCATCCACTTTCATAACTCCCTATTTCCATTACAGTGTTGGGGGAAGGGGAGCTACAGAAAACACTTAGCTTGAGATCGAAATCAGCACTGGAAAAGTCATCCTTGAACTGGTGAACACACATTCATGTTCACATTCATATCTGGCTAATTTAGCTTTGTCTGTTAAAATAACATGAGGAAACCCTCTGTGTTTTATTTTGATGCTAATTTTTCCTTCCTCCATCTCAAATTCTACTTTTTTTCATGTACATGTACATGTTATGCAGACAAAATACTACACTTTTGCAGCAACCACCATTCATCACATAAACTGAGTTGTGTTTGGACTTTTAAAAAGGATTAACACCCATTGTAACACAATGGACACAAAAAAGAAGGAAAGATGGTACCTTTTTCATCTGTTCACATCAAACAGCTACCCCAAGACATTTATTAAACAATGCCTATAACGGAGAACGCTCCAGATCTCAGCAAACAGTCAACTCCATCTTGGTCCCTCACTGCATGTAACCCCCCATTTATCATTGTAGCATGTCTGAAAGTACAGCACGTGTCCTGTCCAGATCTGGGATCAAGATGGCACAGAAACCAGCAAACACTTTACAGACTGTCCTTTTCAATGCCAAAAGCAAAAAATCGACCACAGAGACAAGAAACACAGTTTACAGCATTCGATGGAATGCATGCCCAATGGTATACGTGGGACAAACATCTAAAAGACTTGCAACACACATACAGGAACATTGCAATGCCATCAGAAGGAAAGACCCATGGTCTCTGATTCACACACATGCAAGTTCCACCGGACATACATTTAACTAGGACGCTGTGAAAGTTAAATTCAGGGCCAATACATAGTGCCAGACAGCTGGCTGAATCTAGGCTCTCTAATGAAAATGCCATTAGACTCGAACCCAACATATGCATGCTTAAAAAGAAGAACACTCAAATAATAAAAAAAGACTTCATGACCAACAACCTTCCGAACCAATCTTATTAATATCCCCCCTTACAACCTACAACTCCACCCCAACCTTCACCTGCCATATATTGCCTTTGATTCCTGGGTGTCTAATCATTTTCCTCTGATGATGACACCTGGTAGGTTGTTGAAAGCTTTGGAATTATAAACTTTTAAGATATGTGACTCATTTTCTCCCTTTGTGGATCGTATCATTTGCTGCCATAGTACATGGTGTATATAGAATAATGAAATTCATACTTACATGTCTCCTAACAAAGACACACATAAAAAAATAAATTTACATACCATGCAACATATAGTATATATGCAATGTATATTTACTATTATATTTTTTATACAATTTTTTGATATAATATTAATTATTATGATTTGCTGTTCAGTAACCTTATATGTGGATAGAAACTGACCTTTAATCTTTGGGTACAAATACCAATGGTCCCATTTCATTTGCCCCAAGGAAAGACTGAGAAAAACAACTGTGGAGGATGGCCGAAGTCTTTATAATAATTCTGTTTGCCTTTCTAAGCAGCCTGTACACTGGTACTGTGAGTGCTGTGCAGAGTGGAGGCAGAGCCTCTACGTTCTTCTCAGTTGATTCTGGGGTTCATCTGGGATGTGTTCTTCCTTCTATTCTGTTCAGTGCTTGCATGGACTGGGTGTTCAGCAGGGTCATGGGGTCCAGCAGCTGCGGGGCATCTATGGGTGAAGAAAGATTCACTGATCTTGACTTTACTGACGATTCTGTGATCTTTGTGGATTCAATGGAGGCTCTGATTAGAGCCCTCAAGAGACTGAGCGAGGAGTCTGAGTGTTTGGGCTTGCGAGTGTCCTGGATAAAAAAACAAGATCCAGGCCTTTAATGGCCTGTTGGGCACAGCCACCAGCAGTGTGTCTGTCTGCGGAGAGAATATCGACCGCATCGAGAGGTTTACTTACCTCAGCAGCGACATTCATATTTCTGATGACTCTACCTATGAAGTCAGTAGACGTATTGGGAGAACATGGGGAGTTGTGAGGTCGCTGGAAAGGGGTGTGTGGTGCTTTTGATAACTTTGCGAGAGGAAGAATGTCCAAGTCTTTAAAGTCCTAATGCTTCCTGTTTTGCTATATGGTTGCAAGACATGGACGCTCTCCAGTGACATGAAAGAAGACTGGACTCCTTGGTACTTTGGAGAATCCTTTTGTACTGCTGATTTGATTTTGTGTCAAGCAATTGCTCACAGAGTTCTGCATGTTACCTGCATTGTGAGGGAATGTCAGTTATGGCACTACGACCATGTGGCACAATTCCCCCAAGAGTGATCCAGCTTGCAGGATCCAAGCTTGCAGCTTGCTGAGGACACAATTGGTGGACCAGGCCAAGAGGACATCCACATAACCCCTGGCTGCAGCAGATAGACGGCCATTTGTGGAGGGTGGGACTGGACCACATGACTGCCTAGGTGTTTTGTTGTGTGTTGGGTGCGGCAACGTACTGTACCGGTGCATGCTCCCCAACCTGACCTGACCCGACGTAATATATTTATCAAGTAGTTATGCAACCAGTAGTGCAACCAGTAAATTTGTTGGTGGTTAGACTTATATGAAACTAGGAGGATGAATAAAATTTCACACAGATAAGACAATTTATGGAATTGAACATCAGTGGTTGAACAAGGGGGATTCTATAATAAAACCCTGCTTAGTAATGCACACAATGTTGGAAGATGCACACACACAAATTCAAAGGCCGAGCCATTAAAAATAAAAATCAATCCTCCTTATCTATTATAAGAAGAAAACTAAAAGTTCACTCAAACTGTTATTGGCTTTATAAACTTTGAACTTTAAAGGTTCAAGGCTCAATAGTGGGAATTCACCCAAAACCTAATCAGCTGTAAAGACTGAAATTGTCCAGAAAATTCATAAGAATCAGTCTTTTTGTTCAGTGATACACAGGCATTCATTATTCCAAAATGTTCTAAATATGTTCTTGGGTTATCTAAACCTGTTTTACAGCTGGAAAAATCAAAGTTGATTTTATTCACGATAACAATACTTCCTCCATATATGAAATGTGGATAAAATAAAAAATATATACAGTATATTTACATTTTAAAGCTTTCAATTAAATTCTTGCTGCTTTGTAACATTGAAAAGATCTGACTGCTAATCCCTGCGACCAGTAATATTATTCTGGGTATAGACATGCTGCTTCTTCCTTCCCTTTCTGTACTCGTACACCCCACAATGATGACTTATTTTTGCATATTTATACTCTGTATTGTGTTATAAAATAAAACTCTCAAGTTCCCATTGACCAAAAAAAAATAAAAAAATCAAGACCAATAGAGCATACCATATTTTTGCAGGTAGATCATTCTATAGATGAATGCTTATAGGACCCCCATCCTACAGTATGTTTATCTAACTATGAAATTAAGAAAAATGAAGTTTTTATTATCCTTAAAAATGATGAAAAATAAAAGGTTACATAGCAACTGAAGTTTATTGCTTGCATAAGTTGTTAAAAGTCTTTAAACACGTTAGTAATAGACTCCCTAATTTTTTTTTCAAAATGAGTTTTATTTAAGATTTTTATTTAACATTATTTTAACCATTATTTCTGCTATACTTGTGTGGACGAAAAAGGCACACTGAAAAGCAGACAGATAATATTTTCTCAATTCTCTTGTTTATTCATTCGGAGTCGCAGTAAGTAGAGATTCAAAAGAGCATAACTTATTGCCGCAAAGCTCAATTGAAACCTGATCAAAAGCCAGGAGGGGTTTTTTATACTTCAGCATCTCATGATTAATAAGACAGAAAGAACATCCTTATCAAAACAGTAAAGTTAAACAATATGTCTGTTGAGCTAAGCATTATCTGTGTTTTCAAAGCTAAGCACAGGAGAGACGCCTTTGCATAAACTACATGTACTTTCTGCAGCCTTGTGACCTTGTCCCTGAAACATTCACTCTGAGAAAGGGAAAACAAGAAACAGCTTACATTTTATTCATGTGGACACTATTTCTCCTGAAACCTGGAATAACATATTTTTGTTAGTTCATAAGCCAAAGCGTCTCTCACTGGCAAATTACAAAATAGTTATTATAAAAATTCTAATTTACTAAACACACAAAATACATGGTGCTGAGGAGAACATTCTTCTTCTACACTTGCAAGGACACTGTGTCATTTCCATTTCATGACCTCCAGGCTGTGTTTTGAATGCATCTCAAGCACACATAACACATTTATTTTGCTCCTCTTCAAGTCAGTGATATTTCTTGCTTTCAGTTTGAACAAAATGTATTTTGTATTACCATTTGTAAACCAAATTATGTGAATGCTTGTTAATTTAGAAATATTACATAGTACATTATATTAGCAAAAAGTACTGATTTGCACATTATTTATACAATAGGGTAGAAAGAGTTTTCCACCACCTTTTAAACAAGACAATACATTTCCTGAACCAATAGATTATAAGATACAAAGAAACTGCAGTACAGTACATTGGCTCGGATAATCATGGTTTGACAGTGCTTTCCCTCTGTGTGGTGCATTTAGGGATATTTCAGTTGTTGCTCAGATAAAACACAGTGGTATCCACTGGGCGGCTTTCAAATTATGTTACTTTCTGAGAGTGGACCATAAAATTAATCATTAAATTGCTAATAATTTCAAGCATAGTGAGTAGTTTTACATTCTCTGGTTACAATAAGCCTCCTCTGTACAGGTTCAGAGTGCGATATAAGCAGTGGTCATTCTTGATTAATCACTCATGTAAAAAGTTTGATGCTTTTTATAAGTAGTTCAGTTTGCTATCACTGCTTACAGTTTTCACTGTTCTTCCCCCATATTTCAAAGACTTACATGTTAATTGGTAACTTTGAATTGGCCACATATGAGTGAATCTGAGTGTTTAATTGAATATGCCTAGTAATGGACTGACTCTCCATTCTTGGTTTGTTCCTTGAGTTGAACCTAATTCTGCCCAGTTCTGTTCTCCTATGACTCATGTTTAGAAAATGAATGAATGAATGAATGAATGCATTGTAAGAGAAAGACGTGACAATGATAAAGAGTTGGGGTACCAGCCTGGTCACCCCATATAATTGGTTTTGCAGAATAAACAAATATACACTGAATTATTGTGGAGTCATTTTTGCAGACGCAAGTTTAAAACAGAACCGTCCCAAATGATGGAACTTCCAGGTTTGGGTCCTTGAGACTGGAAGCAGCGGGTCCAGGTGGACGGACACTGAAAGTGACGTCAGAGGTGTTATAGCTGTCAGTCATCTGGTCTAAAGAGGGAGTAGGAGAGAAAGGCATTAGGGCACTTTAGTCACTAGAGCCTTTCAGTTGTTCCCTATGTGCACACACATGACAGTACATAAAACTCTACAGTTATAAAATTGCATATAGAAAGAGTTTTATGGCTTAGTACCCAAAAGCCATGTCCTAGTATACAACTTTTCCAGTAATTTTCAGTGATAGCCTTCATTTACACAATCCTAGCACGTTGGATGCAATCAGCAATGCTCTCCAGTGAATACAGTAGTATAGTGTGACATGCCCAGCAGCTCACTCCAACTAGTCCATGATTTGTTACGACAAAATCAAACCTATTTGATCTTGTCTTTAGTTATGGGGCTAGTTTGTGTGCATGAGAGTTGTCAACCAATGAATACTCAACTGGAAGTACAATGCATATAATGCAACAACAAAGAATAAGAACTGCAGGTGTTTTGAACTTTGCAAACAGAAGACAGGCTACGGTCTAATGTATAATGTTTTACGCACCAAAACAGAATGGGCAGAGATTGCAGCTGAACTAGCCATGTCTGTTCAGCCTTCATATAGCATGAGCTTCTTCAGTACATTATTGGCTGGGCACATAAAAAGGGGGCGCACACAACTGTGCTGGAAGGATGGCACGAACTTGGTAAATGTGCCATGGCCAGCGATTTTCAGTCATGTAAATTGAAGTGGTCTGGCAAAGCAATCAGCAACTGCTGATAAAACCCATGACTAGGAGTTGCACAGTTTGACATCAGCTTAAAAAGAGAGTCCAGCAAAGAATAATTCAAAACAATATTTCAATGATAAGTCTAACTGTAATTAAGTACATCTTGCTTACAACAAGGATCTAACAAACATGATCTCAAATGAACCATAAAGACTTTTCAGGATCAGCAGAAAGAAGCCAAATATAGCCACTATGTTGTTAGAAGATTAACAACCACCAGGCAGTAGGTGGGGATCTGGTGAGATCCCAATGTACTGGACTTTAGCACTGGAAACTTGCTCTTGAAATGTGGAATGTCACTTCGGTGGTGGGTATAATTGTACTCTTATTTACAGTATTATCTCAGGAATCCTACGTTTTGTCTGGGGTGTTCCCGTTCCTTCTTTAGAGTTGCCATGTATGAGTGGCATACTCATAAACTCATACCTATAGTCTGTGCCCTGCAAGTGTGTACTGGTCAAGGAGTTTTATTAAATATACCCAAATTGTTTCCTTATTAAGTACTCTATGTCTTAAAACGTTCATTTTAAGTTTAAATGACATTTCAATTCTGTCCTTAGAATACTTCCATTGTATTATATACTGCATATTTTTGTTTAATCTGAATCTCTGGTTTAATTCACTAACTGATATGAGTACTTAAGATATTTAAGGAAAAATTTTAGTACAGGTATAGTGTATGGAAAATATTAACGACTATAGCAAAGCTAACACAGTGAGAGTCTTGAAATTATTTTTTTTGTATTATAGAATCCATCTCAATGTATCGGCGATGGAGAGATGATTATTAATATACATCACAAATACCAAAATATTTCATTGTTAAATCTAATTTATTCAGGATGAAATGTTTATTTGGTGTTTTTTAACTTATTTTTGAGGTATTTTACTATGAATTTTCAATGATGCTCTTTATTTATTTATATTTTTTGATTATATTTTTTGCCTTTTATTCATATATTTCAGAGTAATATAAAAGGAAAAATAAATCCTTTTTCTTATTTTCAATAAACTGTTGGAGAACTTTTAAGTTAACTATACTGTATGTCTATTAAGTTTTGTTTTTTTTTCTTTTTGTCCAAATGTATATTTCCCTGCCATAATGTTCTCAAGTATCTGAATACTTTTTTTAAACATTTTTAAGCCTCCAAATAACAAAATTGGGTGAAAAAAAGAATAAAGCAGTTTAAAATGTAAAAATTCAGAAAACACTTAGCCAAGAGATGGACAACTCCATAGTCAGCCCTCTAACTGCCTGGGCTGACTAATGCAGTTTCAATTTGGAGGAGACCGCTCCTCCTCCCAAACAACCATAGCTAAATTTGTCCTATCTGCCATCGTGCCGTCAGTGGGGGAGGGGTGGGAGTGCAGAGCCTTACATATGAAGAAAACACAGGGTGAGCTGACATACACGCATAGGAATCAAGGAGAAAAATGAAAAATCAGGAGCTTTTTGGCAAAAGAAGAGTGTCTGGAATGGTATTAAAAGGAAGTGGTTACTGGAATGGAAACTATGTACATGATTTGTAAAAGGAAGAGTAATCAGATGTCTTATTGGATAACTAGTTATTGGACAAGCAGGGACATTGATTTTCCTTTTTTCATTAACTTCTGAAAGTAAACAACTGCCTGCTTTATAATGGAAAATACTGGAATCATTTATTTTCATAAGTTGGAAATATATTTATATCTTTCTTAACTGATTTTCTTTACAAATCACTGGAACAATTTGCAAAGAAAAAATTTTTTTTCCTTACAAAAGGTTCCTTGGGGTGCTTTTTAGTGCTAAATCTTAGCTTATCACCTTCCTGAGATTCAGAGTTTTTTTTTTTTTAAAAAGATGCAAAAAGGATTTCAGAAGCTGTGCATAAAACAAAGACCAGATGATATGCTGTCTCCACAGCAGCACATAGGACTATAATCATTTCAAAGCATGAATTGTGTGTGAGTGAGGTTTCTGCTTTGTCATTCACACGAAGGGCAGCTTGCAGACTGGACTTGTTGCACAGAAGGTGGAGTTGAGTGATGGGATTGTGTGTTGCCGAGGATAATTAGAAAAAGAAACGTTCAAGCATCAGGAGGCTGGGAGGTCAGGTGTCATGGGAAACAAGGCAGGGAAATGGTAAGAGATTTAGTATTCTGATTTAAAATTAACAATGAAAGATTAACATTCTTTGGGCTTGATAGCAGAATTCTTAATAAATCATCTTTTCTGTAATTTTTTGCTTGTTGTTTAAAAAAAAATCTTCGACACATATACATGAATTGGTTTCATAATGCTTTTGCTTTTATTTAGTAACGCAGTGTATTGCTGAGAGTTTTCAGAGCTTAACACTGGAGAAAAGAGTTCATTATAGGAAACAGCCCAGGAAGGGTTCCAATTTATTACAAAGGGTACACTTAAATTCATACTATTTAGATCCACCACTCAGCTTGACACCTTGACTTGGAAACTCTACAAAGCAGATTCTTCCATCTAGAAGGTGCCCTGCCAATGTGAGGTAGTGGCACTGCCTCCGTGCCAATTTATTGATCCTATTTCGTAATAAGTATTATTTATAAAGAAGATGAAGTTGGTGTGTGATTGTGCAACAGAAAGCTATAATGCAAAGTGTAACATCTGTACTTCTTTTAGAAAATTGTTGCATTATCCAGATTCACTTTGTCACAGCAGCGCTGAAAAATGATCATTTTCCATGTGTAGTTATCAGAAGAAACGGTAAGTGAGTGTGGAGCCTTATTCATGTACATTTTATAGCCCTTGTTATCCAATATAGGTAAACGAAGTGCAAAATCCTAATCCGTCAGCATCAGATAATCTGCAGGAACAAACTGTGGACAGAAAGTAGTCTATCACTGGACACACTCACTTATACACTCATTTTGTGCAAACTTAATGCCACAGTTAGTCTAGCTATGTGTCTTTGGAATGTTGGAGAAAACTGGAGTACAAGGAAATCTAAATGAACTTGGGAAGTACATGCAAATTCCAAACTAACAGTAACTGGCTGGGCATTAAAACCTGGTCTGAGGAATTTGAGAAGAAAACAGCATTCAGTATTTTCCCAGTGTGCCCATCCTCCAAATAGGCTAATTTGACTCATTAAGTGGCGTTCATTTGATTATCATTGTATGTTTATGTTAAATTTAGTGTGCATCAAAATGTTATTCATGTCATGGGCTTTTTGAAAAATAAGCTAACAGTTAAAGGCCACTCTTTCCTTACTTAAAGAACAGCACAACTTGTTTTTTTTCATATATAAGTAATTTTAATAATTGAATTAAGCTGTTGCACTATATTTCCATCAGTTCATTCACATAGTATACACATCAGTAGGTGACTGTATATTTACCATATGCATGGCACTGTGTGTAGGAGTATACAGAAATAGTTGTGGTTATTTTAATATCGGTTTAAGCTTCCTTTCTAGTGGGTTGGTATCCATATGGAGAAATTTCCCAGCTGACAAGTTTCAAATTCCAGGACGTTTGTGGCCTATGTTTGGGAGGAGTCAGGTTCGAAACTTATGTTGTTTTGCTTCTGCAAGCTTGTGCTTGTTGTCGTTTTGTTTGCTTGTTTCACTGTGGACAATTAGGAAGTCAATCCCTCTATGCCTCATGCTGTTTTTCACACACACAGAAATGATTACAATGCAGAATATGAAAACTCAAACTCAGGCTTTTCAGAATCAAAAAGCAGATTATTTGTTTTTGTTAGAATTTTTTTTCTGGAATCATGTGTGATATTTTCTTGAAGATGTAATTTTTCATATTGTGTGATTTTGTATTTTCTAAGAGTATATTGATTTCCAACCTGTGCTGCTTCTACTCTGTAAAACTGGGGAGGCGTATTAGCTGGGTCACTGAGCATCAGAAGCTTTTCTGGTTGCCTAGGAGACTGTCATCTCATCCCACATAAGCAGTCATTTTAACCTGTCTGCTGTTTTTATTTTACTGGCCTCTTATTAAAAGATAAATGGAATGGAATTCTTACCACAGAACATAATGCTTTACTCCTTCCATAACTAAGATGCCTGTTTTGACATATTTAAAAATATTTAGGTGCAATGTTTTAAACAAAATAGAACAAACCTAAATTATAAATATACTTTATAATATTTTCAAACTTCATTGTTTTCAGAAACTGTAATTATTAGGTTGAACATAAATGATGTGTCCAAGTGACATTTCTTCAGAATCTTCATGCATCAAAAGGGAAGACTCATATTAATTAGTGTGACTTAAATAAACTAGATTTTTTGAACAAAAAGTTCTTATAACTGAATTTCATAAAGTATGTTCCTTGCAGTAAGAAGACTTGGGTTCACTTCCCGGGTCCTCCCTGTGTGGAGTTTGCATGCTCTCCCTGTGTCTGCGTGGGTTTCCTCCGGGTGCTCCAGTTTCCTCCCACAGGCCAAAAACATGCAGGTTAGGTGCATTGGCGATCCTAAATTGTTCCTAGTGTGTGCTTGGTGTGTGTGTGTGCTCTTTGGTGGGCTGGCGCCCTGCCTGGGATTTGTTCCTGCCTTGTGCCCTGTGCTTGCTGGGATTGGCTTCAGAAGACCCCCATGACCCTGTGTTAGGATATAGCGTGTTGGAAAATGACTGACTGTTTCTCACTGGTGTGAAATGGTGGCACAGTGATAGTGGTACTGCTTCTCAATAAGGAGAATAGGGTTCATTTTTGGATGGGAAACATTTTCTGAAATTCTGTTAGAAGAACTTTTTGTCCAGAAAATTCCCTGTGTGGAATTTGCTTGTTCTCCTTAATTACTCCAGGTTCCTACCTCTGGTAAATTGCCCCGTGTGTGTGTTTTTCTTTTTTTTTTTTTAACCTTGTGATGGACTGGTGCTCTGTCCATTTGGTGCTCCTGCTTTGCGCCTGATTGCTATGATAGGCTCCAGCTTCCTTGTAATTCTGCCCTGAAAAAGTTGGTTAAGAAAATGGATGGATGGATGCATGGATGTCTGTCCTTCATGTTAGATTGCATTGTTACAGCAGTGTAGGTCCATTAATTTGTTCATTCATCTGATTTTCTGATCCTGTTTTTACCCTTAAACTGTTGTAGGGAACAGGAACCAACCTCAGAAGTGTCAGGCACAATGCAAGGACTTTAGCTTAAGTCCATTTTAGGTCTCATTTGTGTATACAAGCAATCATTGTTTGTAAATCTCATATTAATTGGTATAATTTCATCTAAAATAATGAATACCTCTTTTTATAGTTTACATTGTATACATGTATTATCCTAATATATTAAGAATTATTATTTACATTTATATAGCGCTTTTCTCACTACTCAAACTGTTCTCCATGCAGGGAGGACCAGGGAAGCAAACTCACAATCTCCTTACTGCAAAGCAGCAGTGCTTCCACTGCGCCATGCATATTCATCATTTTCACTCATTATTTTCATTTGAAAATATCATAGCAATAGGCTTGAGTCTCATTTTGACATTGAATTTAATTAGGCAGGTTTGAGAATGTGACCTTATGTTAAGTAAGAAGCACAATGTTCAGACAGTAGGCTACACATTCGTAAGCTTCCTATTTTTTTGCTAGACTACATTTTTCTAAGTATAAATCAACCATTTTCCTAAGAGAACAATTTAATTTTGTGTCCTCTTTAGTGGCTGGAAAGGACATTTAAAAGTACTTTACATTTTATCAGAGATGTTAAACATACATCTTTTTAATATATGCTTTGTTTTTAAATGGTGACTGATTAAATAAGAATAATTTTCGCTGCAATAGTTGATGAAATGTGCTTTTCCTTTCTCCACATTTAGTATATTGATTCGGTTAACCCAGCCACAGGGGATGCACAAACCAGTGTGTTTCTTTGTGCCTGTCCCAAGCCCGGATAAATGGGGAGGGTTATGTCAGGAAGGGCATCCGGTGTAAAATTTTGCCAAATCAATATGCGGACAACAATTTTGGATGATCCGCTGTGGCAACCCCAAACAGGAGCAGCCGAAAGAAGAAGAAGAAGAGTATATTGATTTGGTTAGCTTGCTTTATAATTTAGCAAAGGTTAGACTATAAACACTTTAGAAATCCACCAGTTAATAAATCAACAATGGACTAGTATGTTTCAAATGCAAAATTTTAAATTAAAATTGAAACTAAATTGATAAATTAGAAAGTTTAAATTGGAAATTAAAAACTGACGTAGTTTTGCTTCTTCCATAACATCGCAACTTCCAATATGTGGAGAGATGGGTATCCTGTTTATTGTGGGCATTGCTTTGTTCTGTAAAGTCACATTGTGTTGTTGTGAAAGTTTTAATATAAATATCTATGTCCTTGTTAGAATATCCATGATTGAAGAAAGACTTTTCTTTTTATTATTTTGTGCGGTATCTCTTAGCAGTTTGATTTGTTTTTGGTTCCCAACTAGACTGCATTTTTTGTGGGGTTTACATGTTCTTTTGTTTGCTTGGATTGTTTGGGTAGTCAAGTGTCCCACCATAATTCACACTTGCAGTTGTGTGAATTAACAACATTCTCCCACTGTGTATGAATGTAAATGTGTGTTTGAGTGTCTACCCAGTGATACTGCTGACTAGAGTGCTCACTGCAACACTGTAATGGAAAAAGCAGGTTCAGAATATGGTCTGATTCCACCTTAAAATTATGATGGAGTAATCATCAGAGATTACAAGATGTTGTTCAGTAATACTAGATTTAGTAGCCGACTTATCAATCTGTAATCAAATGTTACCTAGTTTATATATTATAGAACCTTGCTTAGAACAGAAAATGAAACACATCATGGTGTTTTTTTCTGTTAGCTGGGGTAGTTTTATTTTCATTGTTAACATTACTACTGACTAGAACATAATTGTGTGTGCTTCAAACAGGAAAGAATAGCTTGAGATATCAGACAATATTTTTTCCGGTTCTTGTTCATATAATTATCAGTCACTTTAATGGCTTTGCATATTTCCTGAATGTTGAAGGGATTTATTACAGCCTCTCGTTGCCTTGAATCGCTTCTAGAGTTTGTAGTGTGCATAGCATTTATCCATGCACCTGTGGTCTCCTCCAGCTGACACAATACACAGAGAAACATGAAACTTTTTCAGTTTTCATTTAAGTAAAATTCTAAGTGTTGGGACAGTGTGTTCTGCTAGTAAAAGATGTTAATCTTTTAAACAGGGCGTAAATTCTTTCCTAATGGTCTGTGTTCTTCAAGATTAGAATCAGAATCAGAATCACATTTATTGGCCAAGTATCCTCACGTACAAGGAATTTGACTCAGTTTTTTTTGATAACCCTCCAAGTATAGTTACATGGCAGACAGACACACACAATTGATACGTTCTCTCTTGAGATAAATACAAGACAAAGAATGTAAACATATGCATACAAATCTGCTTGTTTTAGCATAGTTTAGTCTATAAAGCCTGGCAGATGGGAGAAGTTCAAAGAGGTTGTGGCCTGGATATGAGGGGACGGTGATGGTTTTTCCTGCCCTCTTCATGACACTGATATAGTACAGGTCCTGTATAGACAAAAGACTGGTGCCAGTGATCTTTTTGGCAGACCTTGCTAATCATTTGTGCCTGTTCTTGTCATGCTTAGTTGCTGATCTAAACCACTTTGTAGTGGATGAACTGAGAACAGACTCAATGATTGCTGTGTAGAACTGAATCAGAAGCTCCTGTGGAAGATTGAACTCCATTAGCTGTCACAGAAAGGTGAACTGCTGCTATGCCTTTTTGTGATGGAATCTGTGTTGTTCTCCCATGTCTCCCTGTGCCATTATAGATCCCAGAAACATGAAGTTTTCCACAACTGACAAATTATTTTTAAGTATTGAAAGGGGAGGTAATAATAAGTGGGGGGCGTCTGATGTCTTGTATCCATTGCTTTTGGTCTCTGCTGGTTTCAATTACCATTTGTTATTTGTGTTCTGTCCCTTTAAATGTGTCTCCATTCCCTGTATTTTATGGAAGGAAGCCCAGGATGCAGGGCCACCATTATGTTATGACTGCCTGCTCCTCCTCATCCTGGCTATTTATTCTGATTATTCTGGCAAAAATTTCTTTTTTTATGGTTTGCAAAGCATGTGGCGCTGCACAGGTGCGTGGGTTAAGCCTCATTGGGGTGAGTCCATTTCCAGGCAGGCAAAGGTGGCATCATTTGGGCAGTAAAGCCTTGTGTGGAGCATTTGGAAGTCAGACTCCCTTTTGCCATGTCTGGGGTTTCCGTTCACAACAGCATGTAATTTTCGTTATTGCTTAAAAGTTGATAGTTGTGAGAACCTGACTTGATTTCCCTCTCCCTGCCAATGACTGTATTTTAGGGTAAAGTGCAGTTACTTTCAGTATTCTTTTGATAAATTTCTTCTTTAATTTTTGTGTGTTTAGTTTATTATCATAAGCATATCCATCAGGTTTATGAATGTTAACTATTTTTAGCTAATTTTTCATTGATCAACATTTCAGCTAAAGCATACAATTTTAAAATAAATGGTAGAAGCATTGACATTATGAAATGATTCCAGATTTGGCCCAGCTTTGTCACTTTGTATCCACTGGCAAACTCAGTGACTATTTTCTGCACTGTTCGAGTGTCCATATAGCGAAAAATTGGCAGCTGATCTACACTTTTTGTATCCCTCCTTTGTGATTATGTGAAGTCCTAAATTTTAACGTTTGCTTAGTTTTTCTAGTTTATTTTTTGTTTCTGATTGTTGGTTTGAAATTTTAGGTTTTAAGTCAGGCCAGTATGATGCGCACTATGTAATAGTAAATTGTTGGTGATTGTAGAAGTAGCAAATCATGACATTAGGCAGGGCTGCATAAGACAAATGGAGTCCTCAATCAATTTATGAAAGTTAGGTCAAATCTAAGACCAGATTCATACCTACGCATATGCAGAGATGGACATGTTTATGAAACTTAACACTTGTGTGTTTTCATGTGTTTTGACACATTTTTTTAAGAAGCATTAATACACAACAGTGGCAAGAAAAAGTATGTGAAGCCTTTGGAATTACCTGATTTTCTACATTACCTGGTCATAAAATGTGATCTGATCTTCATCTAAGTCGCAAGTGTAGACAAAAACTATATGCTTAAGATAAAGCTAACAGCACACAAACAATTATAATCTTTTACGTCTGCATTGAACACACCCATCAAACATTCACAGTGTGTTGTGGCAAAAGAAAGTGAACCCCTTGGAATTAATAACTGGCTGAACCTCAAACAAGAGCTTACAGTAGCTGTAAATTAGATCTGCACAATGTTTTAGGGGGAATGTTGGACCATTCTTTCTTGCAGAACTGTTTGTGCTTAGCCATATTCTTAGGATATCTGGTGTGCATGGCTCTCTTGAGGTCCATTGGTTTGAGCATCTCCATTGGTTTAAGATCTGGGTGTATTTTCTTTTTTTGAAGCCATTCTGTAGTAGATTTAGATTGATGTTCACGGTTTTTGTCCTGTTGCATCATCCAACTGCTACAGAGCTGGTGGACAGTGACCCTGACATTACTTTTATAGAATACCTTGATGACCTTGGGAATTCACTTGCCTTTCAATGATGGCAAGCTGTTCAGACCCCAAGTCAGCAAAACAGCCCCAAATCATGTTGCTCCCTCCACTGTACTTCATGTTTGAAATGATGGTATGCATCCTGAACAATTTAACCTTAGTTTGAACAGTTCACAAAACTTTTTCACAATAGCATTGTGGAGTGTCATGGTGGTCTTTGGTAAAATTCTGCCATGCAGCGGTGTTGTTTTTGGAAAGCAGCAGCTTACTGCTTGGTGTCCTGCCATTGACACTATGACTTCCATTTTCTGTGTATGATAGATGCATGAACAGATATGATAACCTGTTCTAACAGTCCCTTCAAGCATTTAGCATTTACTCTAGGCTTGTTTTTTTAATACACTGAGCATTCTGCGTTGTGCCTTTTGAGTCAGCTTGGCTGGGTGCCCATTTCTAGGAAGAGTAGCCACAGTACTAAATCATCTCCATGTAAACACATTTTGTCTAACTGGGGACAAATGAATATCTAAACTTTTGGAAATTACTTTATAACCCTTTCTACCTTTATGAAAATCAACAGTTGTTGATCTTAGCTCTTCTGAGATCTCTTTTGTGTGAGGCATGCTTGACATCATCAGATGTTTCTTGTGAATAGGAAACTCAAAATATGGTGAGTTTTTTATTGGTCAAAGTAGTTCTAAAACCACACACAATTTCATTGATTGGACTTCAGGTTTGCCTCCTGACACCAGTTAGCTTTTGTTGAAATCATTAGCCTAGGGATTTACATACTTTTGCCAAACTACACTGTGAATGTTTGAATGATTTATTCAATATGTTCAAGAATGATACAGTAATTTGTGCTTTATTAAGTAAACCAGACTGTATTTGTTCAATGTTGTAACTTAGATGAATATCAGGCCATATTTTAAGAAAAATACATACATAAATATGGTTATTTCCAAAGGGTTTACAAACTTTTACTTGCCACTTTACATTTATCTATTTTCATGTGCATATATCTATCTGCTTGTCAGTTGTGTTAGAAATAATTTTTCTAAGGGGAAAAATAAACACTGAAGTCTTTTCTTGCCTCATGCAGACATTTTGTTGAGATGTGTGTTGTGCATCAGGTGTTCTGCTACTATGAGACCTGCTCTAGTTTTGGGACTTCACTTTTGGCTCTTAGATAAGTGTTTACTGTTTACAAGCCCTGCAGTATAGTCACATATATGCCTACATGTACTAATCCTGTGGTTGACATCAGATAACCAAAATGAGGCTACATGTAAATATACATTAGCAGGGAATGTGTACATAAATTTAACCAGACATGGCTACATCAACTCATTTTCTATTGTTAATTTATTAAAGCCCACTGACTTTCTCTCTCCTGTTGGTGCAAAATTAAAGTATTTGCAGAAGTGCATGTGTGCACTTCGACTGTTTAAATAGGGAAGTGCCTTTGTTTGTTCTGAATTAGGAACATGCAGTCAGGGAAGGAAGTGTCATCATGCAAAGTAAAAAAAAAAACTATTAATAACATAAAATAAATTTATCTGGTCCATCCATCCATCATCCAACCTGCTATATCCTAGCTATAGGGTCATGGGGGTCTGCTGGAGCCAATCCCAGCCAACACAGGGTGCAAGGCAGGAAACAAACCCCGGGCAGGGCGCCAGCCTACCGCAGGGCATGCACACACACACACACACGCACACACACACACACCCATACACCAAGCACACACTAGGGACAATTTAGAATCACCAATGTACCTAACCTGCATGTCTTTGGACTGTGGGAGGGAGCCGGAGTACCTGGAGGAAACCCACGCAGACACTGGGAGAACATGCATACTCCACGCAGGGAGGACCCGGGAAGCAAACCTGGGTCTCCTAACTGCAAGGCAGCAGTGCTACCCACTGCGCCACCGTGCCGCCCATTTTTCTGGTCTGTGCTATAAATTTGTTTTATGTATTATTCCAATAATTTTGATCATTTTTATAGTCAAAATCACTGAATTGGCGTGTTCCCTGTTCAAATACAGGGGAGAAACGCAATGTGCAGTAGTAACAAGCTGAGCCTCACTTCGGACTGCACTCTCCCAAACACTGTGGTTGATGCATGCAATTTGGTGTGTGGCTGTTGCTGTCTCTCTGCATGTCACCAATATAATGTTTGCAGACACATTTATTATACACCCTGACTTTCCACAGTCTGGCTAATATCTTTAATGAATGTGTGTGATATATTTAGTCTTGCTGATCAGACATAAAACCGCAGTGAAAATGCACAAGGTGAGGCAGACAGTAGTACTGTGCCGCACCGAAGGGGGTGCATGAAAGCCCAACAGGTGCTTGTTGCTGCTGTTCTACACAGAGGCTCAAGGATCAATAAGTTAGCGATATCAGAAAGTCAAGTGCACTTCAGTGGTCCATTTATTTTTATTTTTTGTTCCAACTGACTGCAAAATGTAAGATTAAGATTTTTAAGGAGGACTTTTACAAGAAAGTGGCGGAGATTTTTGTGGCGAAGGATAGGTGTATGGACTTCTTTTACAAATAAAGGTAAGACCATAAAGAATTTTCAGTTTTATAAAAAAATGGGATCAGACTAAGAAAAAAATAATTCAATATTTAAAAACTACTAAAGCATGCTGATGAGATATGAAACATAACCAGTAGTCAACGTGCATGCTGCCAATTGAATAGTGAATGAACTACTTTTTTAGGTTCATATGTTTGTAAATCTGACTCTGAAGGAGTCAGTGCCTCACCAGCCATGAACCTCACCACACGTCACTAATCTAAATATAAGCAGTTTTGCACTAGTCTTAGAACTTTGCACCTTTAAATTGATAATGTCTGGCAGGTGCATTACCACATCAGCATGGTGCCGAAAAGCGTGCTTGTGCTCGGCCTGATCTGTAGGAAGCAGGTAATATTAAAGGATAGTTGCTAGGGAATGACAAAGGATAAGTTTTCTGAGATTTGTTCCTTCCTGCTAAAAAAAACACTGCTAAAACTTAATGATATGCAGATTTTTGCACATCTCTATATACAGTATATAAAATCCAACATCTGCCTGTATGTCTGTCTGCTTTTCACAAAAGAACTACCTAACAGATTTAGATCTTTTTTTTTCTATTATTTGCTTGAACATTCTGGTTGATTTTGCGACTTCTATTATCGCGCTAAGTATCACAGTTAGCTTGCGGTATCGATTTATTTGTGCGCATCCAAGAGAGATGCAGTGGTCCGAGGGGAGGAGGGCAAGGCCCTCCTCACTCACGTGCTAGCCTCGGGGTGCACCTTATATCCACTTAGCAAACGAACAAGAGAACTACTTAACGGATTTAAATCAGGTTTTTTTTCTATAATTTGCTTGAACATTCCGGTTGATTTTGCGACTTCTCTCATCGCGCTAAGAATCATAGTTCGCTTGCAGGAGCAATATATTCATGCTAATCCAAGACAGAGGCTCCGGGCCGAGGGGAGGGGGAAGCATAACATCAGGAGTAGGGAGCCGGGCAGGGCCTTCCACACTCACGCGCCAGCCTCCGTTCACATTGGTCTACCTGTCGCCACATTTTGAAGTGTATCTTGTCTCCGCTTAGCTACCGATACCTGTTTGTGTATTGATTTTAAAAGTTTGTCCTGTTTCACTACTATGTGGGCAGAGCTGCAGGAAAAGGCTAGTCTATAATAAATTCAGTGTTCACGTTTCCCTTTTAAAGGATGCCATAATGTTTTATAACACACTGTGCTCCTCTAGTCATTTGGACAGGGACCATAGAATATAACTGTTTTACTTGTGTGTTGCACATTCCCTGAGGTATGAAGATGCTGAAATAATGCAGGGAACTGCAGAAGTTTGAATGTGGCCTAAAGGCAGATTCTGTACCTTCTAGTATATGGGTAGCCATTTTTGTAATTTATTGCATTCTCAGAAGGCAATGAAAGGAAAGATTTATTTTCTGTATTCAAAGGTTTTTGATGTGACCATGTACCATAAATATGTTGCTATCTTTAAAATTCTAGGCACCTACTTTCAAAAATCTGCCATGGGCTGGCTTTTAAGTTCAGCAATATGAGGACCTAGTTCGTGCGGCCGTTTCCTAAAGGGTCAGTAATCAAAGACACTGTTTCAGCAGAAATGACCAAATGTTAAAATTCCAGGTTTATAATTTTTAAGTGACAATAATGAAAAATTAACATTGTATAAAACTTCTTTAGAAATTTTAAAAATTACATTACATTCCCCTGTGCTGTCTTGACTGTCTCACTGTTCTGTTTCACATCAAATTAAAAGCCAACTGCAAGATACAGTCATATGAAAAAGTTTGGGAACCCCTCTCCGCCTGCATTGCAAGTTGTGCTTCCCTTTGACTCTCCTCTGAAGAGTGACAGCATGGAATCCTCAAAGCAACTCTCATAAGATCTGAAAACAAAGATTGTACAGTATTATGGTTTAAGGGAAGGCTACAAAAAGCTATCTCAGAGGTTTAAACTGTCAGTTTCAACTGTAAGGAATGTAATCAGGAAATGGAAGGCCACAGACACAGTTGCTGTTAAACCCAGGTCTGGCAGGCCAAGAAAAATACAGGAGTGGCATATGCACAGTATTGTGAGAATGGTTACAGACAACCCACAGATCACCTCCAAAGACCTGCAAGAACATCTTGCTGCAGATGATGTATCTGTACATCGATCTACAATTCAACGCAATTTGCACAAAGAACATCTGTATGGCAGGGTGATGAGGAAGAAGCCCTTTCTGCACTCACGCCACAAACAGAGTTGCTTGTTGTATGCAAATGCTCATTTAGACAAGCCAGATTCATTGGAACAAAGTGCTTTGGACTGATGAGAGAAAAATTGAGTTATTTGGTCATAACAAAAAGCGTTTTGCATGGCGGAAGAATAACACCGCATTCCAAGAAAAACACCTGCTACCTACTGTCAGAATTGGTGGAGGTTCCATCATGCTGTGGGGCTGTGTGGCTAGTTCAGGGACTGGGGCCTTTGTTAAAGTCAAGGGTTGGATGAATTTAACCCAATAACAACAAATTCTTCAGGATAATGTTCAAGCATCAGTCACAAAGTTGAAGTTACGCAGGGGTTGGATATTCCAACAAGACAATGACCCAAAACACAGTTCAAAATCTACAAAGGCATTCATTCATGCAGAGGGAGAAGTACAATGTTCTGAAATATCATGGAAATCTATATATTATATTTGCAAAAGGAGGCTCAACTAAGTATTGATGTCATATCTCTGTTGGGGTGCCCAAATTTATGCACCTGTCAAACTTTGTTATGATGCATATTGCGTATTTTCTGTTAATACAATGAACTTAATGTCACTGCTGAAATACTACTGTTTCCATAAGGCATGTTTTATATTAAAAGGAAGCTGCTACTTTGAAAGCTCAGCCAGTGATAAACAAAAATGCTATATCCAAAAGAATTAAGAGGGGTTCCAAAACTTTTTATGTCTGTACATCATATGTACCAGCTAAGCTTCTCTGGTATTCTATGATTCCCTCACAAATAACACCGAATAACCTCTTCTTCAGACCTACAGGGAGATGTAACATAATAGATGCCTTAAAATTTGGATTTCCATTGCTCTCAGCCATAACTTAGTACATTCCAGAATTAATCTTTATTATTTTTCCTGTTATATTATTTAATACAGTTTTGTTATATTTTGTTTGACATTAAATTTGAATGCTTTGCTATGTAGTGAAGTGTAGTCTTGCTAGTGCATAGCTTTAAGCACCCAGGTTTATGCACATAGCATCTGCAAAAATTTCTTCTGGTGATCCAAAGGCATATAAGTTGGGTTTCATCAACTAATCCATCCATTTCCAGTGCCTGCCCATCTATTTCAGGTGCATGGGGAGCTGGAAAATCAGCGTTTTTGACCACAAGGCAGGAATCAGCCCTGGATGGTGTGCCACTTCATTGCAAGACACAGTCACACACACTCAAACTTACACACATTTGGTCAATTTACTTGGTCAACAACAAATTTAATATACAGTACTTGTCTTTAAGGTGTTGGCAGAAAACTAGAGTATATGGTGGAAAACGTAGGCGTACATGGTTAGAATTTGCAAACTCCCAGGCAGGACACAATTTATACATCAGTCCCTGATGAGAGAATGGGGGAGTGTGCTTGAATGTACTCTATGATAGATTGATATCTCATCAAATGTCAAGTTTCCTACCTTGTGGAATAGGCGTCTGCTCCCTGCAAGCCAGAAATAGATTAAGTAGGTTTAGAAAATGGATAACTGGGGGGATGCTTGCCTGTGAAATTTATTTTATTAAATTTTGACTTGCTTAATTGACAATATTAAGATGAATTACAGTGTGTTTTGTATAGCTTGATAAAGAATGTATATTGTGAATAACTGAATTACACTCCTTTCCTGAGATTGTCCATTTTCAAGATTGTCTAGTGACACACATATTGACATTAATTGATATAGTTGAGAATTACTACCAAACATTCTCCTTGTTACTAGCTGGTATATACTCAAATATTAATAATTATGGAAGATTAGAGATGTTATGCAGATTCCTTTTAAAAAACATTCTAACTTGTAAATAGACTGTTTTGAGGGAATTCCATATACAGGGCAGAGCTGATCAAAGGGTGTAAACACATTGTCAGTATAAAGATCTCTAAATGTTGATATACCTAATACATTACATAACTCTGTGTACGTTAAGAAGGGCCAAAATCTGAAATTATCCTGTAATGGAAAAGAACATCTCTGCTATAAAGCATTTCTTACTTTGGTTCCATTTTTTGAGAGAGTGATGCTAGTTAATTCACAACAATTACCGGCAACTGGAGCACAAAACAAGACATCCATCCATCCATCCATTATCCAACCCACTATATCCTAACTACAGGGTCACGGGGGTCTGCTGGAGCCAATCCCAGCCAACAGAGGGCGCAAGGCAGGAAACAAACCCCAGGCAGGGCGCCAGCCCACCGCAGAAACAAGACATACAAAGAAGAATTTGAGCAAGATCTTCTTTGTAAGGTCATCCAAGCAGGTTCCTTTCCAACACCTTCTACTTTTATTTTTATATACAAATAGACTAATAAACAAATTGAATAAATGCATAAAATTTCATCTAATTTCTTCTCATTTTCTGAAATCACTTTTCCTGGTGAGGGCCATGATGGCAGCAAGCCAAGTAAGTCAGCCCAGATGTCAGCTACAGTTTCTTTCATAAAATCTAACTCATGTTTCTTTCTAATTACAGATCAGCTGCTGTTACTAATGTACAGTATTTGAAAATTTTGAACTTTAAAAGCTCAAACCTTCAGCTTTGAATTGAACACAAAATTAAGTATTCCAAATTGTGTGAGCTCCTGATTCGTAATGGTTTGGCAGTTGTTGGTATCAGCTTTTAAAACCTTTGAGTTTAAACTTGATGCCGAATAGTTCAAATTCACTCAAAATCAATTCAGCACTTAAAATTAAAAAGGTGCAGGCTGTCCACAAAATGTAATGAATTAGTCCATTCATTTTCAGGTTACAGTGTGCACAAAATATTTACCATAGACTCTTAGAGACACATCTTTACAAAAATGCTCAAACATCTTCAAGGGATGTCAAAGTATGTTTTTCCCACTGATACCTGGAACTCAATATTTTCATGAAAACAATATGGAGTAAGAGAAAAATGGACAGTATACATTTTTCATTGTATGATTTTTATGCATAAAGTATTCAACACATAAAAAATGGTGCATAACTATGATAATGACTGAGAATATTCCCTGCACATGCAGGTAGAAAGACATTTAACCATACCAGATTATGTAGAAGATGAGCATGCTTTGGATAGGACTTTGACATCTGTGCACTAGATATTGTTGGTTATAGATATATGTCAGACTTTCTTGTTTTATTTTATCGACCTTTGTCATCCAGGCCATGAATTGTTGAACCTACTCAGTGGAAACTGAAACAGTAATTTCCTGTTATAGCTTTATTTTTTAAATCAAGTTTTTTTTTTATGTGTAATGAATTTTAATTATTAAAATGAAGAAAGGTTTTTTTTGTGCTTAGTGTATTTATTTCTGTGTTTAAAATTAAAAAAGGACCTCAACTGCTGATTACATGTGAAGGTTCAGTTGACATTTTTATTAAGGCATTATTTGTATTTTTTCATGTAGTCTCAGCTCTCCCAGTCCAGTGCATACTGTAAACACAGAGACTACCTGCAGCCAGTCAGAAGACAAAGCAAAGCTTCCTGGGCTACAGTCAGAAGATGCAGAAATTAAGACAGGTAATTACTGCTAATTAATTGAAATGTCATTTTCAGTTTTGAGTTAATGAGTATGACCTACAAGTTTATTTGCTGTTCTCCAAATTTTAAGATTTGTGTTGAAATTGAATCTTTTTCATGTCTTTTCTTTTCACCTATATAAGACACATGAATAATTTTAGTAAAGATGCTTGAAATATGTAATGTGTTCTTGCCGTAGATTAATTTTAATTGTTCAGTAGTAACCAAGTAACAAAGCAGATCAGTTTCTCTTCTTAGAAAATGTTGAATGTTAAAGTTTAACTTGATCTTGTGCTGCTTTTACTCAAAACCTTTACAGTTCTTCTTTTTGAATGAACAAAGTTCATTTCATTAAAATTTAAAGTTCTTAATTTTAAGATTAATATCTGTATAGTTCATTCTCTTGATGGCTCAAGTAGTAAAGAGGACATTATGTAATTTACTTCACTTTTAACAATTAGCAATGAAGCTATGTGACTATCTAATGTTTACTAAGCATATTTTCCCAGATCTAGGCTGTGGGCCTAACACATGTCTCATTCTAGAATGATGCTGGAAGATGTGCATTATGAAAGATGCTGTTTTGAAGTAAACAGTTTTGAAGTTATTTTATTCTAATTCTATATATTCTATTCATGCACATCGGGTGTTATAGAATGAACCCTTTGAGTATTGACATTTAGCACTATTTTATGCACTCCTCCATTCTTGTTAATGGTGACCAAATATGTATATTGATATTGTAAAGGACATATCTTGGACCTGATCTGCTGCTCTGTTGTTGTTCCTGTCGATCTTCCAGCAGATGAACTCACTATAACCGATCATTTTCTCCTTTCATTCAATGCCAAGCTTACCTTTTCTGTTCCTAAGCTCCCACATCTCATAGCCTTTCGTAACATTAAGAATATTAACTTGAATTTGCTGTCTTCTAGAATTGATTCCCAAATAGACTTTTATAATTTATCCACTTCCATAGAACTGGTCTCATATTATAACACTTGTCTTAATGGTATTCTTAATTCTCTTGCTCCGCTAAAAACCAGATCTTTTTCTTTTTCTGCCCCCTGGTTTACACCTGAACTTCGGCTTCTGAAAGCTAAGGGCAGGCAACTTGAAAGGTTATAAAAAAAATCTGGACTCTTTGTCCACAAAGAGATGTATACAAATCATGTACTCTATTAAAAGAATTGTATAGCCCAAACCAAAACTAACTATTACACTCAGTTAATTACTTGTAATACAGGTGACACCAAGTCTTTGTTTTCATTACTTAATAATGTTACACAACCTCCAGACTCTTTACCATCTCACCTTTACTCAACTGCTTTCTGTAATTCTCTTATGTCCTTTTTCAATGAGAAAATCCAGAGGATACATCAGCACCTTGGTCCAGATCCTTATTGTATTCTTTCTGAACTACACTCGCCTACTCACTCTTTTTCTTCTTTCCAGCTTCCCACTACCTCTGAAATCTCAGATATCATCTGCAAATCTAAGTTATCTAACTTGTCAGCTGGACCCCCTGCCTACAGTTCTGGTTAAAGCCTGCCTCCCCTCTCTAGTCCCTCTCATTTCTGCCATCATTCACTCTTCTCTTACTACTGGTATTATTCCCTCATCTTTTAAAACTGCTGCTATAACCCCAATACTGAAAAAACCTGGTGCTGATCCTACTAACTTCAATAATTTTCGCCCTATTTCTAACTTGCCCTTTATCTCCAAAATTCTTGAAAAAATAGTAGCTATCCAACTTCACACCCACTTATCTTATAATAATATCTTATAATAATCTATATGAAAAGTTCCAGTCTGGTTTTTGCCCTCTTCATAGTACAGAAACGGCACTTGTTAAAATTACCAATGACCTTCTTATGGCTGCTGACTCCAGTCTAATTACTATTCTCATCCTCCTTGATCTGAGTGCAGCCTTTGATACTATTTGTCATACCACTCTCCTTAATAGATTATCCTTGATTGGCACTACCCACACTCCATTTGATTGGTTTAGATCCTACCTCTCATGCCGCACTCAGTTCATACAGCTTAAAACCTTCACATCCCAACCCACCGCTATTACTTCTGGTGTGCCCCAGGGCTCTGTCCTAGGGCCTCGTCTTTTTATTATTTACCTTCTTCCCCTTGGCAATATTTTTTGTAAATATAACATTAATTTTCACTGTTGTGCTGATGATACCCAGCTCTACCTTGCTAGTAAACCCTCCTCCTCTTTTGCACCACCTTCGCTTATTGACTGCATTGTTGAAATTAAATCCTTCGAATTTTCTTAAACAGTGACAAAACTGAGGTTCTCCTCATTGGTTCAAAATCATCATTATCCAAAACCAATAATCTTTCTCTTATTATTGATAACTGTTGTTTCGCCATCACTTCAGGTCAAGAATCTGGGTGTCATCCTCGACAGTACTCTATCCTTCCAATCTCACATTAATAACATTCACCCGGTTTGCTTACTTCCACCTACGTAATATTAATCGCATTCGCCCCTCCCTCACTCCTCATACTACTGCCATTCTTGTTCATAGTCTTGTTACTTCTTCGCTGGATTACTGCAATTCACTCCTCTTTGGTCTCCCTAATAAATCTCTTCATAAGCTTCAGTTAGTCCAGAATTCTGCAGCACGCATCATTACTCAAACCTCATCTATTCACCATATTACTCCGGTCTTGCAGCAGCTTCATTGGCTCCTGATTAAGTTTCGAACTGATTTTAAGATTCTGCTATTAACATTTAAGGCCATTCATAACCTCGCCCCTCCATACCTGTCTGACCTTCTTCATGTTGCCATTCCCTCCCATAACCTTAGATCCTCTTCCTCCATCCATCTGACAGTCCCTCTCGCCTGTCTAACCACCATGGGGAAGAGAGCATTCAGCCGTTCTGCTCCCAAGCTCTGAAATTCATTACCTACCGAGCTTAGAAATATCAGATCATATTCATCCTTCAAATGTAAACTTAAAACGCATCTGTTTAAAATGGCTTTTTCTTTATGATTGCAGTGGTTTTATTTGGTTTTAATGTTTTTTTTAGATTTTCTGATGTTTTAAGTCGTTTATAATTGTGTCTTTTATTTATTTATTTATTGTTTGTTTGTTCGGAGTCCTTGAGTTCTCAGAAAGGCTCCTTTTATAAATAAAATTTATTATTATTATTATTATTATTATTTGTTATAGGTGAGCTCTTATTCATTAAAAGTGAATTAAATTCAATTAACATTTTTATATAATCAAACAGTAGAGATCAAGGTATAGTATCATCTCTGTCATATCATCCATCCATCCATTATCCAACCTGCTATATCATAACTACAGGGTCACGGGGGTCTGCTGGAGCCAATCCCAGCCAACAGAGGGTGCAAGGCAGGAAACAAACCCCGGGCATGGTGCCAGCCCACCGCAGTCTATCATATCACCTAAAACTTATTATATTTAATAGAACTACATCTTACAGGAGTCAAGTATGTTTGCTTCCCATCCTTAAGAAGCATTTGTGCTCAGACTAAGGAAGTCTTCTGCTCTTTAAAAAATCTGTCTCTCTACAGTTCTTCTGTTTGTCAGAAGCCTGTGTAGTGCTGCTTAGCTGATAGCATCACCATCGTGGGTCTGCTAACAGAAATTACAATTAGATCCAATTAAGTCAAGTATTATTGACTGTTATATTCAGATAACAATGTAAACAGAATCCCTCCCCATGAAAACCAAAATAAACCTGTGCTAATTAGATACAACAAGTAGCGAATCGTAAAATCCAAGAATGGCAATCAGTTTCTGTTCCGTCCGATATCTGGATGGATGACATATCATGGAGGGTGGGTGCATCTGGGGAAATGTCATTTAATTACATAAGCATATCTGTACTAAAGCGGTTTCGTTATGTGGAGACGTGATTCCGTTGCCTTTGCTGACACCGACTGCTGGCAGAGTGGAGCAGAGCAAGTTTAGTTTACAGGTTGTGGTGCTCGTGTGCCAGCCACTGAGTCTGGGAAGCCGCTGGGTTACAGTCTGTGACCATCATGTGATCTATATTACTGGCATAGTGGATTAGAGCAAGTGTAGCTCACAGGTTGTGTTGTTTGGGTGCCACCTACTGACTCTGGGAAGCCACTGCGTTTTGGGAAGCCGCTGCATTTGACTCTGGGGCGGGCGCCACGGCGCATTATGTTGTATTATTTGGGCGCCACCTACTGACTCTGGGAAGCCGCCGTGTTTTGGGAAGTCGCTGCGTCTGACTCTGGGGTGGGCGCCGCCACGTTTTGGGACGCTGCTGCATTTGACTCTGGGGCGGGCGCCAAACTGAATGACCGTTATGTGATCTACATTACTGGCACAGTGGATTAGAGCAAGTCCAGTTTACAGGTGGTGTTGTTTGGGCACTTACAGGTTGTGTTGTTTGGGCGCCACCTACTGACTCTGGGAAGCTGCTGCGTGTGACTCTGGACTCTGGGGCGGGCGCCAAGGCCACAGTGCGCATGTGCCTTGGTGCGTCTGCCGTGCATATATTAACTGTGGTTTAGTAAGATAGATTGCCATACACAAAGATACATGTTTGATAAATGGTTTTACCAGAAACACATGGCAAAGTCACAACACTTGACTTTTCCAGTGGTTTTCAGTTGCAAACTTCATTTACATAATCTTAGAGAGTTGCAGTTTTTTGTGTAGTCTGACATACCAGGCAACGCTTTCCAACCAGTCTGCGACACACCCCAAAAACATTAAACACTCTTGATTTTTATGTTAAGTCATAAGAACAGACTCTTGGGCATGCAAGTGTACAATGCATATAATTAGGCTGACCAGACATCCCATTTTTCCTTGGACAATCACATTTTCCGGCATCATCTTCCATTTTATTCTTAGAGTCTCAGAATGTAACAAAATGTTGCATTCGTCCTGGAATTTTAGCCGACCGAAATGTTTAAGGGGAGCTCTTTTATTTCTCTGCTCTTCGATTTAAGGCACCTTTTTGCAAGGCACCTGAAAGATCCATGGTGGGACCCTGCCACTCCAAAATCTTCGCTCCTCGATTTCATGCACATTTTTTGCAAGTCACATGAAACTCCATGGGGGATTGTTGATTAATTTGGGAACCATGAAAATCTGGTCGGCATACATATAATGCAGCTGCTAGGAATTGGAAATGGAGATGTTTTGGCCTTCACAATCAGAAGAAAGGCTCATGGATCTGATGTCTTGTGTTTTATGTACCATGACAGAATACAAAAGAAAACTTCAGCAGCAATCTCACCTTTTTTTATCTGGAATTCATTCATACAGCACTGGCTTTATCAGGCAGCATGTTATTGGCTGTCACAAAAAGTGGCAAAATTGTGATATTTTGGAAATGTGAAACTGTGCTGGAATCTCTTGACTGAGCCATCTAATTTATCATCCCCTGCAATTTCTAGTCATTGAATCTGACATCCTCAGGCTGTGACATCAACACCTACTGTTGTTAAGCTTGACATCCCCTCTGCCTAGAAGTCCCATAATGTGCCACTGGCTTAAAAGAATGATTACATATTCCACAGTAAACAAAATATAAAGCATGCTGAAATCCTGTAGCAAGGGAATCTTTACAAGCCATTGGGCTACAGTTATCACTTGGGCCAGTTTCAACTGTGTATTACAGCTTTGGACACACACTTTAGTAAAATAAACATACTTATTGACTCAGAATGGCTTGTTTAAGAAAACTTTTTATGACCAATGTCAGCTATAGAAAGACATGAAGTTTTACTTTAAATTTGAGAAAACTAATTTTCTTCAATGTCTAACATTAAGCAAAAGATGAATGAAAAAATACTAACACCTGATGTACGTAGATAACAGGATGCTTTTAACTGTTAGGCCACTAACTTTCTTCTCCTTCATTAAGCTGTTAAAACAATTCACAAATATAGTAGCAGTATATGAATCTTAAAATCCTTGTTTTCTCACAAGTAAATCATCGTGACCCCAATAGGCTGAGAAATGTTCTGGTACTCACAAAGATATCTTTATACAGTATTTCAAAATAGTATCATCATATTAATCACTGAATAGGTTAAATGTTGGATGGACATACTGTACACTAACTAATGTCATAATAAGATGATAAGTTGGTAAGTTCTGAAATTTTTCTAAATTACTTCTACTTTATAAGAAAGCACATTGCTCCTATATATGAGGGTTTCTCAAAGTTCCTGCATTTTTCTTTTCTTGTTCATTTTTGTGAGATAGCTTGCTGAGACTATGCAACACGATCACCCTTTGTCTAGCGGTTTGAGATTCTGATACTGTTTATTTTACTAAATAAAATAATAAATAATGTTTATTTTACTATCAGTGTCTGAGCAGGTACCAAGTTCTGAGAATATAAATCCATAAGTTAATGCTGCACATGATTTATTTTGAAGATAGAAACAGACATTTATAAATGCAGGAAGTCATCCTTGTTAGAACAGTCATGAAGTTTTATTTTAAGAGTTAGTGTGAGGAGACCATGCAGTCCATCCAGTTTTGAATAAGCTGGTATATTGCTCTACCAGACTGGTATAGAGAAAGTATGGATGCCTTCCATAACCGCTCTATAAATCTGTACCAGCACTAAGATATTCAAGTTAAGATTATTAAGGGTGCACCAACTGGCCAGCCAGTCAACCTCCCTTTAAAATGATGCCTCTGGTATGATTGTGTTAGAACTGAAATCCACAAATAAGATTCTACCATAAGTAGATCAGATGTCTAAGTGCTGCAAGATGTAGTGGAGAGCCTTGTTTACCGCATCCACAACTGACCAGTTGGCACGATCAGCAAACTATAATGGGGTAAGGAGAGAATTTGTGACAGATTTGAGATACTGAAGAATCAGACATTAAAATGTGTTCATTATTACACAGGTTGACACCACTGGTCTGTAATCATTTAGATGGGAAATATTTTGCTTCTTAAACACATGAATTATTGTGGATTCTTTAAAACAGATTAACATATGCAGATTATGTAAAGGCTTACATAAACGATAAGCATTCTAAAAATATTTGTAGTCATAGTGATGATGGGCTTAATTGCCTCCACCACACCATCCTGCTTTTGTTTAAATTGCTTCTGTGTATGCCTGGAGGATAAGAATATTGTAACATTTTCAAACCCTTGTAATCCAATTTAGAGTCATTTAAGAGATTGCAAACCCCAACTATTTCAAGTCAATGTAAATCCCAAATCATTTTCACAGTTTGCATTAGGCTCTCTTGAATTTATATTAACGTTTGTTGTATCTTTATGTAGTACTTTGCAACTTGCCTGTATTAACTTAATGTTTGCAAGTGTTTGTCCAGGTAAAAATTTGTTCTGGTCATTTTGAAATACGTGTTTGTAATCTCTCATACGTTGAAGAAATCTGTCAAAACTTTCACAGGCTTACTTAGTATATTTGAAACTGCTGTATGTCATTATCATAAATAATAAATACAGTATAATCATCCCAGCATAGATATTTGAGAGACTCCACTGGTAACCTCAGCACATATGGACTGTTCTTTCTTACCTGTACTCTCTGATTTCCTCAAGGTTGTACCGGTACATACTTTAAAATAAGCTAACATGATTATATTTCATATGAGTCAACTAATATTTTATAAAGCATAACTTCTTGACTGCTTCACTATAAATCAGTATTTCCTCTCCCTATAGAAGAGTCTACAAAAAATTTAGCATGTGTGGAATGGCAAACAGGCCTTAATAGTGTATCTTTGGACACTTCCTGGGAAGAGCAGCTCTTAGAGCAGCAGGACCAATTGGAGAAGGAAATGGAAGAAGCCAGAAAAATGATCTCTGGCTTGCAGGTACAGTATGTGTGAGATTGTGTAAGGAAGGAAATATTGTAAAAGATTTTTCTAGCTAACCTTTTTATTATCATAACAATTTCTTTAGTGTATTCTCAGTTATCAATGTAGTTTCAATAGTGTAAATCCAGTTTAAAGCTGTCTCACCATCAAGATTTTTTCATTGTAAATTCTATCATAAAGTGCTTTACAAAAGAAATACAATTACCATCTGTCTTTGTAATCAGTATGTTGAATGTATTTAGTAATCAAAATAGATCAATGCAGTATTGGGAATAAATAATATACTATAATATAATATAAAACAATATAAAGCGAGCATCAAACAGCCCACAAAGTAAGTGCTGCTTATTAAAGACTTAAATATTAAAGTTTTAGAATGTATTGGAGAAGAGGCTCTGCTGTATTCTGAACCTGAATGCTAGGACTGAATAAATGAGTGAATGAATGACTTAAATGAGTTTCACAAACATGCATCAGCAGAAAGTTTCAAAGTGTAGTCCATTTTCTAATAATCCATTGTCACAAGTATAGTATATGCAGGATAAGCAGTATAAACATTGTATCCAGATGGTTTCAAAGCTTTGCATATGACTAGCAGCATGTTAAAGATGATGATAGGAAAACTAATAGAAATTGATTTATTTGGTTCAGCCAAGAAGCTATACATGTCAGCTCCCATCCAACGTTGCTTGGGTTGTCATCTGTTCACCATGCGGAAGATTATTCTATTTTTAACAGAAGTGACAAACTAGAGAATAAAAAAAGACCACATTGCCCATTGTTCCTTGTCTCAGCAAACCTGTAAGCAGCTTTTCCATTTGAAATACATTCATATTAAAGGTCACAAAGAAATGGCAAAGTGTATACAATTTTTTTAAATTAAGTAGGCAATTGCTTATTGCATGTCAGATTGAGTATGTTTTGCATTATGTCACACCTTTTCAGATTGTTTTGTATAATTAAGCAGCAAAGTGAGTGGGAGGATCTTGCACATTTTGTTTTCCACTTTACTTTCTTAATAATAATACAGTAGATGGATAGCACTTTACTGATCCACGAGAAGAGGTTTACCATTTCAGTGGTAACATAAGTCATAAAGTCATGGTGCAAAATATTACCACAATGCAAACTATTACATAAACGCAAACCCACAAATACACATACAATATAGCCAGTGTGCATTTATTGTTAGTGTTCGTTAAGAAGTACTGTTCCTATGAAAATATGCCTGTTATTACCATGATGGGAGGGAGCCCTATATCATCTGGTGGCTTTAAGTAAAAAAGAGTCACCGTCACATTGTTAGCATACAATGGGGAATAAGATGGCTGCTAAAGATGATTTTGCAAAACACATCATGGAGAAACTGCAGCATTAATCATAATGATCTCTGACTTTGACATCATGCTCTGTTCTGCTATTGGCTTGAGGCTAAAATAATATGATACACTGTAAGAGCTACACTGTGAAGTTTATACATGTTTTTAAATTTATTTTACTTTTTTGCTATAAAAAGTTTTAAAGATTTTTTGTAGTTACAGAAGCTGCTTACCTCTGTCACAGACAAGGAAAATCTTAACACTTTCAATGACATAAAAATAATTCTGTAGTACATATCCAGAATTGTTCATTTAGTTGTAATGTTAAAAGTAAAAAATCTAATGGGTCAAGGTCATTGGAGAGAAAACTCATATATGTAGAGCTAATTTAAAATCACCTGCGAAGCTACAATGCATATAGGATTTAGAAGAGAAAACCAAAGTACGCTGAGAAAATTTCACACAGACTGTCACAATGCAAAATTCACACAGGATTCAAACCTGGTCTCCTGCAGCGGGTTAACGACTGTATTACCATTTGGCCCAATTTTTTTAACATATGCAATTTATTTTGTCAAATAAGATTGTTCCAATGAATGAATAATTCTTACAGTGGGGTAAGTGGTCTCACTACTGTTCCTGCCAGAAGCTGGGTCTCATTAGAAAGCATGTGAATGATAGATTAGATTCATCAGTGAATCCGTTCAAAAAGGGAAATGCTAGGTTAACTATAGTTAATATACAGCACTTGTACAAATTTATTCAGGAACAGCATAAATAATAACTTAATAGCACATCATAAATTTTAAGTTATATGTGGCGAGTGGTTTGATCAATAATGTCTAAATCAACAGTAATGTGGAATAAAAACATCACAATCGTTCTTCGGACTAGCAAAAGACTGCAATGTAATCCTGTGAAGAAAATAAATCATTGTTTATACTGAAATTCCTGAATGACAGAAATAGTTTAAGGACCTTTCATACTGGTTTATCTGAATTAAAACAGTATTGTTAGAAGTTTCTGAAAGAAAGTAGGCACTATACAACCCGAAAATTGGCTTTTTTAGGAATTGCACAACTTTATTGAAAGTGAGAAATAATACCAGACTGAAGGGACACATTAAAAATCTGTGCAAAATGAAAGAATCAGGACTGCAATGACAATAATGCAAGAGAGGCAATAAATAAAGAAGAGTACTGGATGTGGAGTGTGAAAGGAGTCATCCATCCATCCATCCATTGTCTCCCGCTTATCCAAGGTCGGGTCGCGGGGGCAGCAGCTTGAGCAGAGATGCCCAGACTTCCCTCTCCCCGGCCACTTCTTCTAGCTCTTCCGGGAGAATCCCAAGGCGTTCCCAGGCCAGTCGAGAGACATAGTCCCTCCAGCGTGTCCTGGGTCTTCCCCGGGGCCTCCTCCCGGTTGGACGTGCCCGGAACACCTCACCAGGGAGGCGTCCAGGAGGCATCCTGATCAGATGCCCGAGCCACCTCATCTGACTCCTCTCGATGCGGAGGAGCAGCGGCTCTACTCTGAGCCCCTCCCGGATGACTGAGCTTCTCACCCTATCTTTAAGGGAAAGCCCAGACACCCTGCGGAGGAAACTCATTTCAGCCGCTTGTATTCGCGATCTCGTTCTTTCGGTCACTACCCATAGCTCATGACCATAGGTGAGGGTAGGAACATAGATCGACTGGTAAATTGAGAGCTTCGCCTTGCGGCTCAGCTCCTTTTTCACCACGACAGACCGATGCAATGCCCGCATTACTGCGGATGCCGCACCGATCCGCCTGTCGATCTCACGCTCCATTCTTCCCTCACTCGTGAACAAGACCCCGAGATACTTGAACTCCTCCACTTGGGGCAGGATCTCGCTACCAACCCTGAGAGGGCACTCCACCCTTTTCCGGCTGAGGACCATGGTCTCGGATTTGGAGTCAGCAAGCTAATAATCAAGCATGGCTGAGTGGGGGACAGGAGTTAATGGTAAATAAAGTAAAAATTAGATTTTGTTTAGTTTGACATAAAGTGATACAGTGACATTCTGGTTGAATTGTTACCAATTGATATAAATCTTTATTGCACATCTAGTTGAATCCTCAATAGCTGGTACAAATCTTTCTTGAAATAAACATGAATATCTGCTTTTTATAAGCAGTTTGTCTAGTCTTGCAGTGCATTAACAAGCAATTCAGCCATATGGTCATGACTTATACCAGCTTAACAAACAGTTAGGTGGAATGCATTTAAATATTAACAAATAGCAATTTTTGATTGTATATTTTGCAATACATTTAGGAGCATATGAATGGATACAAAATTAAGTATGTTTACAACATTGTCAAGCAGGAATCAACCAAGCAGGGCTTTGTAACTTTAAGAAACTGGTTACTCTGTAACTGATCCCCTGGCAGGATTTACTTCCCACAGAGCTTGGTCACATGACTGAGGATCTAATTTCTCTTTGCTATTGTGCTTAGGCCTTGCTTCTTAATGGGTCTCTGCCAGAGGACGATCAAGAGGCGTCATTTGCCCTTGGTGACAGTGGAACATGCCCGGATGAGCAGCTGGTGAGTTCTCGTCCTGATGCCTCATTTGTTATCAACTCGGACATCTCACCTGTTCCTGAAGAGCTTGTAGGTGGAAGTTGTGTCATAGCAAAAGTTTTGTCGTCTTTTTAGGTTATTGTCAGAAGTCGGTTGGATCAAAGCATGGAGGAGTCTCAGGAACTTAAGGTAAAGAATATTTTGTTTCTGTATTCATAAAAAGAATAAGAAAATAACTTGAAAGATTTCAATATTTTATATACAGTAATCTTAATATACATATATATTACTAATTACCCATGCATGAAAAAATGTAGTAGTTTCCGAGTGACCAGTTTCTCATTGCTTTAATGAAATGCTTTAAAAGTTATATAACTGTGTTGAGGCATATAAGTACCCTTTGTGAAGAAAGATTATGTGATGGGAGACAGCCTTGAGAAATGCTCCCATAGTTGTTATATCAGACAATTTATCACTATTTTAAGAAAGGACCTTTAACAAATGCTAAAGTGTCAAAAAATATACAAGGGAAAGTGTTACAGGTAAGTAAATGCAAAGATTCCTATTTTTTATTTATGCAAATATTTTTTGTGGACAGAAAAAGGAATTGAGATACAGATAGTAGCAGCCACAAAGCTAAATAAATATACACCAAATACGCATACTGACTCTGTGAAATAGTGAGACAACCAGCAATACAGGATCTCAGGCATAGGTATATAATAGCAGTGATGGTGGACATGCATGTCTTCATACAACTTTCATTAGTTAAACATAACCATGAGAACTGAAGAATATATCAAAAATTAGGTTTTATTAAGTAAGCACAAAGCAAGGTAATCATTTCAGGGAACAAACACAAAGTATAATATAGTGTAATGCCAAAGACAAAGAAAAAAACTCTGGCAGCATTATGGGCCTCTTGTTGGATGTGGTGTCTCTCCCATTTATCTACCTCAGGAGAATCATCACATGACAGCTCGTATGCTTCTAGTCGTGGGGTACTAGGTGTCCTTAATAAATCCTGGGGCTCTCTTAGAGTGTCCTCTTATAGTCACAGATCCCCCTGATGCATTACAATTATATAAAGGCATAAACATATACAGCATTCAATGGGCTACCTGACAGCAGTAATAAGCAGCAGAGGTTTCACCTGCAATGTGCATTTTTTGCTTTCTCAGCCAGCTTGGATGAATTTGGCTGAAAGTTTCCCAGTTTCTTATGGTGTGTCTATCATTCTGTTTCCTTCGGATTATCTGCTTTTGGAGAGCCCCTTGCAGTCATAGGAGATACCATTGCTGGTGGGTCCTGCATACCTATAGTGGCATTTTGGAGCACTTTTGTTGCAAATGTGGATTTTTCTCTCAATATATTTATGGTCTTACTTTTGTCCCCCATCCAGTGCCTGTGCCCAATTGGTGCTTTACTAGTATTTGGTTATTGATAATCTTAGTTTTTAAACTGAAGAATTTAAAAAAGTTGGTTCTTAAACTGAAACTTTAAAATATTTCTAAAACCAGGTGGCAGTATTTTTTTATTTTGCCTGCAACTAAAAATTCTATAATAATAATAATTCATTACATTTATATAGCACTTTTCTCAGTACTCAAAGCGCTATCCACACAGGGAGGAACCGGGAAGCGAACCCACAATCCTCCACAGTCTCCTTACTGCAAAGCAGCAGCACTACCACTGCGCCACCTGTGAATATAATAACCTGTGTTATTTGATCTGCACAAGTCTTTTAAGAGATATAGAGATAATGAAGTGCAGTGTATTTATTTTTAAAAAGTGTATTCATGCTACTTGACATTTTCAGATAATATGCTGTTTTTAAAACACTGTTTTGTTTCCTTTTTCTGAAATAATGGAAAACATTTATTTAATTAGTAAGAGCCGTAACTCCTATTATATTGAGACTTAAGTCAGTGGATTTAACATTATTGAGCTTGATCCGATTAGTCTTGAAAGCCATTCCACTAACTCATGCTACTAAGATTTTAGACAAAAGCCATTGTTAATGTCACGTTCCATCATTAAATTCCAGGTGAGAGTAATTATTTTGGAGACTTTACAGAGGGTATAGCTCTTAATATCCTTGTATCAGAGTGATGAATTTGCAAAATAATAATTATATGTGAAGATAATTGGCTGCTTGTTCATTGCATTTTATCTTTTATTTCAAAGTACTAAAAGCAGTAAAACACAAAAACCTTGAATAAGGTGTTAAGTGCCCAAGGCAAAGATTTTAAATTGACCCCCATACATACATACTCTTTGAAACATTTTTGGAACTTGAAATAATAATACAATATGTGCTATAGAGAAACTTGCCAAAATGACATTTACTAACATTTCACAAATGTGCCAGTTGTGTTCATATTATATTACATTAAATCTGCATGTAACCTCTACACAACAAATAGGACTCAGCTGCCTTAAATAAAATAATATTTAAAGTTACTTATTAATTAATCCAAAGTGTTAAATCCACAAATATACTTAGATTTAATATTAATCTGTCAAAATGAAAAACAGCATTATGTTGTCTTTCAACACAAGTTATTGGCATTCCATGTGGACATAAGATTAAATATTTTTCATAGCTGCCCTTACTGCAGTCTGTTCTTTGAGAAAGATAACATCTTAGGTAGTACCATAACATTTCCTAAACCCTCATAATACTGAGTAGGGTCATGGAGGATGGATCCTGTCCCAACAAGCATACAGCACAAGGCAGGAACAATCCCTGGACTGGGTGCCAGTCCATCACAGGGTGAACACAGACACACACACCACCAATCCTGCTGTCTCTGGCTTGTGGGAGGAGCACCCAGTGGAAATCGACACGGACATGGGGAGAACAGGCTCACTCCATGCAGGGAGGACCCAGGTTGCAAACCCTGGTCTCCTTACTGCAGAGCAGCATTGCTACTGCTGCACCCATCCTAAGAAGTGTGAGACGATATATTGAAGTATAAAATTGAGTACTTACATGTTTAAAATACTATATTCTCAGCTGTTTGGTACCTAATGGGATATTAAGTGTTACGAAACCTACTTGTTTGCATAAAATCTAGATTTACTAGTTATGGTAGTTTCCATAGCAAATATTTGTAAGGAAATATTTGTAAAGAGCTACTGAAGATTTGGGACCATTTTTCAAAAAAAATTTTCTGCATTAATCATTTAACCATTCAGCACTTCTAAATGTATGATCAGTTTGAACAGAAAAATAATTAATGCAGATTTTGAAATGCATTATATAAAAAAATTCAAAACAAATTGTCTTTTACTTCCAAATTACACTCAATAAGCAGATGATACCTCTATGGTGCCAAGCATTGTTCCCTTCTTCTCTCAATGCATAAGCCTCAAACATTAAAGTGGGTGTTAATCTGGGGCTTTAAATACATTCATTTTGTTATTTAAAACAGGGCAGTATGCGCCAGTCAAACCCTTACACAAGCCAGTAGAATTCATCTAGCTGATTAGTGCTACAGTTCTCTTTCAAGTGTATGACATTCATCCTTTTCATGTGTAAAAATGACTCAATGAATATATTCATTACTGATGAATAAAGTATTGATCTTGCTATTCTAGTCAGCCCTTTGTTCCCTAACAAATGTAAAAAGCTTATTGAATTAGTGATTTTCTACCTGTTTAATTTTATTTGCAAAAAAGTAAGATTTAAATTGACACGAGTTTGCTAAGAATTACTAGTCATGTATTAGTGCACAAAGATGTTAAAGCTCCAGTGGGCAATATAAATATATTAAGCAATGAACTCTCATTTATTTTTAACTTTCTGCCAAATCAGCTGCAAACACGCAGCTGTAGCTGCACACGCTGTAGCTTCTGGATTTTAGTAGTTTAACTAACTTATGACTTGCATTGTTTATCCCACAGAAAGAACTACAAAAATACAAACAGGAGACCAGAAATCTTCAGGGAGTAAAGGTGAGAAGAGCACAAATATATTATTTTGTTTTAAGTTATAAATTTGACGCTAGTTGTGGTGCATCTATTTATGTTGAAAAAACACATTTTATCAGTCTTATTATTAATTTAAGAATTATGCTTTTAAAGGCAACTGTAAATGCTAATATACAGTATGTATAAAGATATTTTTATGTAATTATACACTGTTCACATTATGTGTTTTCCTTGGTCACGTTTTGGTTATTATCTATTATAGTTTCTGAAAAGTTTTCCTTTTTTTCTACAAATTAAAGTAAAACATAATATTGCTGCCTCATACTTGCAGATGTCAAAATGTGCATTAAAAAGATCAATCTAGTCTCATGTTGTAATTTGATCCAATTTGTGCTCAGGCTTTTCATCCTCTCCCTTACTACCAAGATGTTAACTTCTGTTTTGCTTTTACAGGATGCCCTTCAACAGCGATTGGCTGTTCAGGAGGCTGCTGTTTTGCAGCTTAAACAGGAATTGCTCAGAGCAAACATGGCGCATGATGAACTGCATAGTCAGAATGTGAGTTTGTGTGGAAGATTTCTTTATAAGACATGACTGTTTTTTTCACTTGTTTATGATAAACTCTTTTTAATTCTGTATTTATCTCAGGGATTACACATTTCAATTCTTTTTATAGTGAAAATAATAATTACATTTATTAATAAAAATATTCAAATGTGAGCGTCAGTAGGCTTTGCGCCCTAGGAACCAAGTTACCTTTATAGTAGTTATTTACCGCTCTGATGCTGACCTTTCTGATCATAAAAGAGATCATTATGATAGCAATTGATGAGAAGAATTCAAAATTAATTGCAGAATTACAATATTTGAGGGTTCCTCTAGAGTGCCTCTTTCTCTTGCACGATTTGGCATAAAATTAATCAGCACATCGTCATAACAATCTTAAGTTTCGAGTTTGGTATTTTTCCATCCAGCCGTTTTTAGGTCTAGACTGTCCTCAAGAAACTGATACACAGACACATACACACATAGACAGTGTCAGTATCAGATGGTATCAGGGGACTCTAAAACGCTGAGATCTATCAAAAACCCGAGATTGAAATTTTTGACAAAACTTTAGGCTTTCGCCCTTCTACTATAGACAATAGGTTATAGTCAGGGAGGGAGCAAAGCAAAAAGATTAATAATGCCCATGGGCCTCATTTATAAAGCTTGCATACACACAAACAGAGGCTCGAAATGTGCATATGCTACTTCCCACACAAACCCCAGGATTTATAAAAGAAACCTTAACAGGGGAACATGCGTATATTTACGGTAATCTCTGACCCATGCAACATTTCGGAGAAACTGGGAAATGATAACACCTTTGGTCAAGTAGGGAAATGCAGCCAAATCAGATAAATGATGACTCGCATGCATAATTTCATATCCCTGAGCTGTTACTATAACGTGTGTTGATGTGACAAATACATTAATGTTCAAATGTGATGAATGATGCACAGACTGTATTTTAGTTTCCTTTTAAGTAGACCAATGCTCCATATTTATACTGAAAAACTTTTTTGTTTTCATTCATCAGTTTAGACTTGGGGTGAACAACATCAGTGCTGGAGGGCTGAACCAGATAGATGACATTGAATACACACAAGTGTAAATGTAAATGAGTTAGATGGAGAACAGTCAGATTTCTTTGTCATTTCCACCGTATTCAACAGTAATAATTGACTTGAAAAACTGAGTTAGAACAAAAAACTTGCAGCTTCTGCGGCCCTGCAGGACTAATGTTGCTCACCCCTGGTTTAGACTACCTGTTGTAATTTCTTAAGGAACTGGCCAACAAGTCAGGAATATCTCAGCCAAGCTTCACCCCGTTTTGCCCGCTGTGCTAAAAGCCTTTAACTAACCAAAGCACTACATCCAGTTTTCATCTGGAGTGGGTGCATATACACATGACATAACATGTCAATACCAACATAAAAAGGCAATTTGCCCCATCCATCCATCCTCTTCCGCTTATCCGAGATCGGGTCGCGGGGGCAGCAGCTTGAGCAGAGATGCCCAGACTTCCCTCTCCCCGGCCACTTCTTCTAGCTCTTCCGGGAGAATCCCAAGGCGTTCCCAGGCCAGCCGAGAGACATAGTCCCTCCAGCGTGTCCTGGGTCTTCCCTGGGGCCTCCTCCCGGTTAGACGTGCCTGGAACACCTCACCAGGGAGGCGTCCAGGAGGCATCCTGATCAGATGCCCAAGCCACCTCATCTGACTCCTCTCGATGCGGAGGAGCAGCGGCTCTACTCTGAGCCCCTCTCGGATGACTGAGCTTCTCACCCTATCTTTAAGGGAAAGCCCAGACACCCTGCGGAGGAAACTCATTTCAGCCGCTTGTATTCGCGATCTCGTTCTTTCGGTCACTATCCATAGCTCATGACCATAGGTGAGGGTAGGAACATAGATCGACCGGTAAATTGAGAGCTTCGCCTTGCGGCTCAGCTCCTTTTTCACCACGACAGACCGATGCAGTGCCCGCATTACTGCGGATGCCGCACCGATCCGCCTGTCGATCTCACGCTCCATTCTTCCCTCACTCATGAACAAGACCCCGAGATACTTGAACTCTTCCACTTGGGGCAGGATCTCGCTACCAACCCTGAGAGGGCACTCCACCCTTTTCCAGCTGAGGACCATGGTCTCGGATTTGGAGGTGCTGATTCCCATCCCAGCTGCTTCACACTCGGCTGCGAACCGATCCAGAGAGAGCTGAAGATCACGGCCTGATGAAGCAAACAGGACAACATCATCTGCAAAAACCAGTGACCCAATCCTGAGTCCACCAAACCGGACCCCCTCAACGCCCTGGCTGTGTCTAGAAATTCTGTCCATAACGGTTATGAACAAAATCGGTGACAAAGGGCAGCCCTGGCGGAGTCCAACTCTCACTGGAAACGGGTTCGACTTACTGCCGGCAATGCGGAGCAATTTGCCCCAGTTTCCATTTTCTTAGCATAACCGGAGGACTTTAATGTACTCATACTGCAATAGGGGCACCAAACAAGAATGAAGCTGCTTTTGTTAACCGTAAGCAGTTATATTCTATTACCATTCAAATCAGCTGTGATGCCAAGATACAGTAAGACAGACAATCAGCAGGGATGCTCTAGCAAAATTCTGCATAAAAAAAGAAAAGATACCTCCAGTTGTACATGTCATTTGCTGGTCAAAATCAGAAAGCATAGAGGTCTTTTTGTTCCTTCCTCCTGTTACACGCACACTAGCGATCCACTTTGTCGCCAGAGATTGGACCTTTTTTTTTTCAGGCAAGGTGTGGCTGGAGCTCATTGCATTTACAGCAGCAGTAACATCAGACACCAAATAAGTGTTCTTTGCGTGACTCTAATTTAGAGACAGTAACTTCTGTCTTTCACTCCTGGATATGTCGTGTGGCTGCACAACCAGCCAATGAATGTCTGCAGCATCGTCACTGCATATGTATGAGGTTGATGAGCATAGCTCATATATATTTGTTTAAGGGTGGAACCAGGTGGGGTTAGAGGCATGTTCACAAATGCACATTTACAAGATGATTTTGATGTATAAAGGGTTAACTGTGTACAAATACACATATGGCAGGTTTATATTATAAGTGTGTTTTTTTTTGTTTGGCATACATATTTTCCTGTTTTTGGAGTATGCATGTTTGCACACTCAATCATGAAATGTTTTATAAATGAGACCCTGGGGCCATAAATCATACTTCATAAACAAAATATTTCATACTACTATACCTACAGTTTTACTCTAAGTACCCTATGATTATTCAACTTCACTTACTCTCAATTTAAAAGGAACAATATCTTTACAGCATAAAATATGGTAATATGCAGGGCAGAAGTTTTCAATCCAAATCACGTCATTAAAAAAAAAATAATGGGGATATATAATCTTACTGTATTACCAACTGTTAAAGGTTTTGAGTAATTTTAACAAAATATGTTTTAAAAAATTTATAACTTTCTTGTTATAGTAAGTACTTAGTTTTCTTCCAGCTCAGAACATAGAAAGATACCACCAGAGTTTAATATCCCATTGTAAGAATATTCTGCACATTTTAGAGGGGTTGCATCAAAACATACGACACAACCCATTTGTTCTTTAGACCTTTTAGTTAATGTCACATTCATTTAATATGTGCTGATTTAATCTTTAGATGTACTAAATAAGCCAGTCAAATCCTACACGTCATGTAACTGTATTTTTATTTTACAGTTGTCAAATTGCTTTTAGTGTTTCTTAAATTAATAAGGGAAAGAGGCTGTATTACTAGTATTACATTAAAACTGTCCATCAAGCCTGTTTGCTTAATTAATAGATAAGCTGTCCCAATATCTCTTCCATCTGCTTTTTAAAGGTTATCAAGATAATATCTATCTGTCTATCTATCTATTAAACATTTTGTGTTATAAAGTGATTACTAAAGTAGGTAGGGCTGGGCTTCAATTCATCTATTTATAGAGATACATCATATGTAAATAACAGTGATAGCAATAATAAATAAATCTAAAAACAACACTTTTTGTGTTGTTTATGTGGTAACAGTGTGTGGTCCAGTTGTAGATGCTGTGCTGGACCTTCACTTTTTCCAGTGTCAATTCCTGAACTGTACTCAGTGCTAGTGGGATACACTGCAGGCCTTTGTGTCCTTGCTGTGAAAGAAGTTGAATCTGAATATAAGAAAGTAAATTTTTGACAATTGTTTTTTAATCTTTTACCAGGCAATTCAATGATCTGTTAAAGAGAACAAAGCTTTGAATTAAGAATTTACCTTTTTTTTTTTATTCTGGGATTGTAGGTGGATCTTCTGAGGAAAGTTGAAGAGAGAAACAGACTCCTAGGAGAATACAAGGTATGTCAACTACATAAATATGATGACTAATGTTTACCACTATGGAATTTAAGAAAGTCAATTTAAGAAAGTCAATTAATCATTCAGTTATTCTTTATTTTATAGCTCATTCATAGCACAGCAAACACTGCCACAAAGCACCCTGTAGGTTAATGCTGAATGAAAGAACAAAATTAACTTCTAGAGAACTTTATTGATGTGGTTTCAAATAAAAACTTGACACAGGAGTTAGATAACATTTACTGAAATCTAAATCTACTGTCTGAAACACGGGACAGCAAGAAATAGGGTCTCAGGGCAAGTTTTTGTTTAGGGAAAATAGGTAAGGCATATTCTGGGGTATAAAAATTATAAACAGCATCGGTGAGGATCTGGGGCCTCATGCATAACGCTGTGTGTAGAATTCGCACTATAACATGACGTAAGCACAAAAGCCAAAATGTGCTTACGCACAGAAAAATCCAGATGCAGGAATCTGGGCGTTCGCCAACTTCCGCGTTCTTCTGCTGCATAAATCCCACTCAGCGTGGAAATAAACGCACGTGCACGTGCCTGCTGTCCCGCCCCAACTCCTCCCAGAATTATGGATCATTGAATATGCAAATCAATACAAATAGCCCTTAAGCCCAGCATTCTGTGAAAAGGCAATGGCAAAAGTACGAGGAAAAATAGAAGAATTTCAGCGAATACCAAAAGGAGGCAAAGAAAAACGTATAATTTGTTGGTTTCAACAGTTATATAAGCAACAAAAGGAAGTTGATCAAGTGACATAGCGTGTGGGAGAAACTCGAAAGCTCAAGTTCACAAAGTCGCACAGTGCCCGAAATAAAAAAGAAGTTGTCACATATCAAAGTCGGCATGAAAAGGCGACTCGTAGCCCACTGTCTGAGTGTCATATGAAAGCTTATTAGGGTACAGTGAAAAAAAGGCACACAATTTGAAAAAAGCACGAAATGTCAACTTTAATCTCGAAATTTCCACTTTAATCACGTAGTTTATTTTGTCATTAAAGTAGAACATCATAAACTTCATCTTAAAATCGTTTAATCTACTAGTTTCTCAAATCCCATCGTAACTAAGGTAGCACGTTAAATGCTTTGTTGTGTATTTGATCTTATATGTGCTCTATGTGCCTGAATCACTACGTGCTCTTCCTCCGACAGGACACAGAATCCATTACGTTCGTAATATTACAGCTCTCTGAATAATTAAAATACTGAGAAGTATACGTGATATCATTTTCATAATGATATGAGTTAAAGCATGTTATTAAACATGGGAACACAGTGGCGCAGTGATTGTTCATGTCTTACACAAGATGCTTGCTGCGCCATGCACGACCTTCAATGAAATGCTTTATTACAGAAGTACTGTCTTTTTCAAACGTACTAACCCCCAATTCCTGTCCTTACTTTTCTTTCTCCAAATACCCAATCACCACACAATCAGCTCTGTAATTGACGTTAAGCCATCTGTAAGCTTAGAACGCCGATTATTAAAAACTTTTAAGAAACATCGAAATATCTTCGTAATGTTTAATTATTCTATCCATCTATCCTTCCAGTGTCACGCCAGCCACAGTATGAATACAGCGCAAGACAGGAACAATCCGTGAACGAAGCTCAAGCTCGCTAGCGCTGCGGCACCGTGTAGTTAAAAGTTTTATCTGTATAATATAATCAACATATTTTGCTGCATTTCATCTTAAAAATGATATCGTCATCATATGTAAATACGCACTTTATAAAGTGGCTCAGGTTGTGCAATATTATAACTGTATCATAAGTACAATTACCTCACGGTAACTTGCAAGTACAAACAGTTCTACAAGGAGCACTTGATGGACTGATTGAGTGCGTTTAGAGTTCTTGGGATGAAACTGTTTGTGAACTGCGAGGTCCGAACAGGAAAGGCTGTGAAGCGTTGGTCGGATGAGAGCAGTTCAAATAGCGAATGGCTGAGGCAGCGAGTGCTTGATGCTGTATACCGATAATTCTCTTTCCGATCGCTGTAGATCTGTGATTCACACTCCGATACAGTGATATAAATACTCCGAGTGGCGCAGTGAGAGTAATATGGAAAAAGATGATCCGCTGTGGCAACCCCTAACAGGAGCAGCTGACAGAAGAAGAAGAAGGTGCAGTGAGAGTACCAACGCTAAAGCAGTTATGGTATTTAGAATAGTTTGACTATTCTGTGGACCATTATATTGTTACAGGTTAATTACAATCAGATGCATTAAATTTATGAACGATATGTGGTTAATTTCAGTGTATTTGATAAAGCCGCCGTCGTGGATGTGGATCTAAGAAAGGGTAACCACACAGGAACAGTAGCACTGCTTTGATGCTGGGTGCCGCCAGTCTGCAAAACCGAGCGGAGAACATGCGTATGACAGGGTATGAGGTACCATCGAAAAATGCATGGCTTTACGCCAAGTGTAGGTTTTATACATCACGATTTGAATGTGGAAACGTTCTTACACAACATTTCTGTGCGTACGCATCATTTATACATGAGGCCCCTGATTCTTAAAGGATTTTAAAAGAACCTAAAAGCCTCTGTATTTGAGAGAAACGGGTTGAGGGGTTTTCGACAGTGCAGAGAGTAATTGGTGAGCAAATGCTCCTTGGTGGAGGATGTGAGGAGTAAGAATCTGTGGACAGGAATAACAGATATGTTAAATTGGATGTGGAAAATAGTTCTCACCTCTAAGGATGTCCAACATCATGAAAAAAGAGGAAAAAAATTTAAACATTACCGAGCCAACCTCAATAAACCCAAACAATGGCTATTAGGTCTGTGATTATTTTTGTTCAGCACATGTTTGTGTCACATTACTTATTACCTTAACTCCTCTTTGATGTTGACTGTTTATTGTTTGATAAAATAGATAGATAGATAAATAGATAAAACAGATGGATAACTGAAGTGAAATATTCATATTTTGTAAATAACAGGATGAGTAGATAAATGATTTTTCTGGAATTCCGTAAAAAGATTAAAACCTGTTAAACGGAAATCTATTTTTACTTAACTAGTAGTAAAGACAAGAAGTTCTCTCTGATCTGTTATCAATTGCTTTCTGTTTTCCAGAAAGAACTAGGTCAGAAGGATCGCCTGCTACAACAACAGCAGACCAGGTTGGATGAGACAGCACGAAGGCTGACCGATATCACTCGCTTAAAGGTACTCAACACAATTCTGAACAAGACACAATGTTGCATTTACACCACCATCCTGATGTGAACTGATTTGAATTTTTTTACATATCTGATACAGATTGGATTTTGGTGTAAACACCCTAAAAAAACATTTATATCTTATGTTATATGTGTTACTAAATTCTAAGTAAATTCAGATTGCCTATATCCCATCCGAGTTTAAATACTGACAGAAAGTTTTTTCTCAGTGATGTGGCTTGATTAGGAAGAGATGGAGGATGTCTGGCTGCAGAGAAAGACAATTTCACATTATTAATCTAATTGACAAGTTCTCTAGCCACTGGGAGTCAAAGCAACTAACAATACTGTCCCATACTGCTCATGTGCATCCATACAGCAAAAAAGCCAGTGTTAAATGAACTCTTGTAGTGTAATTTAAGGCTGGCAATTTGCTGTGCAGAATCTTCTGTGAATGAAGGTGGAGGAAACCACAGCAGACTATACCAAAGCATAAAAAGCCATAGCCCTTCTGCACTAACTTGCCATATTTTGAAAATGAGCTGTACTTCTATTCTTAGCAAATTGAAGAGTCTAGGTAAAAAAAAAAATATATGCAGGGATCCATGTTTAAGTCTTACTTGTGTCACAGTGCATGTGCAGTGTATAGAGTCCACATAAGCTCTTCTATACCATGTAATGTAAATATCACAAACATTGGATCGGATTTCTTTACCATTTCAAATTCGAGCATTGAGACCATGTACTGTAAATGTGGCCATAATGCAGTGCAGTATTACATCATTTTGGTATTTATACTTATTACTTTCATTTTTGTTCTTTGAACTTTGCTAGCACAAAGAAATGTAATTTTGTTGAAAAGGTTGCAAATACTCATTTTAAATGTTTAAGGTAGGATAAATTCATATACAATGTTTGGATACCTGGACTGCAGTACCTAAATGTTTTTAAAAGAGAGTTTGTTTTTTTTCCAGCTATGGATAGGTACCATCTTTATAGATTCATTCACTCTGACCTTTTTTGGAAAACATATCCTCCCTGTCTAAAATTGTCCCTCATCTTACCATTCTGTTTAAGTTTATCTTCAGTTTAGTTTTATAATAAATTTACTTGCGGGTTGTGCTAATGTTTAGAAGATGAATGTCAACAGACTAATTGTTTTGGTGGTTTGTAAGACAAATTTCACAAAATCAATTCTATCCAGGAAAACATGTTATGTTATTTCAAGTTAAAAAATTCTTACAAAAAAAGTTTTACATTCCAGTAAACAGGAGCCTTAGTATATATAGTATGAGATAAAAAGGTCGATTCGTACTACATAATGTTTCCCTCATAATGAAAATAGTCAATGTGATTTGAATAATTTATGATTAAAAGTTTACTTGTATGCATTTTTCTAGTGTTCCTTTTTTTAATTTGATTTCCTTTATTAGGCTGACCTCCAGAGAGAGCTAGATCACAAAAGCAGTCTTATTGAAGATTTAATGAACAGAGAGCTTAATGAGGTATGTGAAGTAAAATTAATTAGATTATTTTTTCACAAATATAATTACAAATTATATAAATGATTTTTTTCATGGTCAAATCCAGTATTCTAAAAAAATTGTGGGGAAATGTTAGGTAGTAGGTAGAGTTTGCATGATTTGAATGCCAGTTTGATTCACAGCATTTCATATTTTGATTTGAAATTTTGTGGATTTACTGCTATATATCTCTCAGGGATCAGAAGTAGCTCTAACTAGTGTACCACCATACCATTTGTTAATCATTACAGTTTTCATGAATATTAAAGTCTTTACAGTAAAATCTGTGGAAAAATTCAATTTAAGAGAAAACAATGTCTTCATTACAGTAGTCCCTCCTCCATCGCGGGGGTTGCGTTCCAGAGCCACCCGCGAAATAAGAAAATCCGCGAAGTAGAAACCATATGTTTATATGGTTATTTTTATATTGTCATGCTTGAGTCACAGATTTGCGCAGAAACACAGGAGGTTGTAGAGAGACAGGAACGTTATTCAAACACTGCAAACAAACATTTGTCTCTTTTTCAAAAGTTTAAACTGTGCTCCATGACAAGACAGAGATGACAGTTCCGTCTCACAATTAAAAGAATGCAAACATATTTTCCTCTTCAAAGGAGTGCCCGTCAGGAGCATATAAAGTCACAGAGATAGAGAAAAGCAAACAAATCAATAGGGCTGTTTGCTTTTAAGTATGCGAAGCACCGCGGCACAAAGCTGTTGAAGGCGGCAGCTCACACCCCCCTCCGTCAGGAGCAGAGAAATAGAGAGAGAGAGCCAGAGTAAAACAAAGTCAAAAATCAATACGTGCCCTTTGAGCTTTTAAGTATGCGAAGCACCGTGCAGCATGTCCTTCAGGAAGCAGCTGCACACAGAAGGTAGAAACGTCCCTATCGTCTAGGTGTGCGAACAGCCCCCCTGCTCACACCCCCCTATGTCAGCGCAAGAGAGAGAGAGAGAGAGAGAGAGAAAGTAAGTTGGGTAGCTTCTCAGGCATCTGCCAATAGCGTCCCTTGTATGAAATCAACTGGGCAAACCAACTGAGGAAGCATGTACCAGAAATTAAAAGACCCATTGTCCGCAGAAACCCGCGAAGCAGCAAAATATCCGCGATATATATTTAAATATGCTTACATATAAAATCCGCGATGGAGTGAAGCCGCGAAAGGCGAAGCGCGATATAGCGAGGGATCACTGTATTAAAAGGAAAGTGTAACATAATCAAAAAAGCAATATTCAGAATTATTGCACTCAGTCATATTTTGAAATATTAAAAGTCCATTTCCTAAATGATTTTTTAAACTCTGTAAAAGTGGACACACATGTAATATGATACAAATGTCTACAGGAATTCAGTTATTGTAATTGATGTCACGCATTGCATGTTTCACAATTAGGTATTTTTTTTGTTCTACATGGACTCACATAGATCTCCCTCAGAGTTCATTTTGTTTCTCCTGCAGTGCAAAAACATACTGCTAGATTGTTGATGACTGTGTAAAGGTTTATGACAATTAAGAAATACTTTTTTTACACTAGACTTAAATATATTTATAAATTAAATGTTTTATAAAGCACCTGTCATCTCAAGGCCCTTTTACAAAGATATATGTCTGAAAACAGTATTTGCTCATTTACCTTTAATATTCAAGGGCTGCACATTATTTTCCTGTTTTAAAACTTTGTTTTTTGTCTTTATTTGCAGTCTGCTGCTTCCAGCTGCTCTCAGAACAATGGTTATACCCACCCTGTAATAAAAGGAAACATTACATCTTCACACAGAGGGGTATGTTGAAATACATTAATAGATTTAGTTAATTTAAGAGTAAATATTATTCTTATGCTGTGAATGATCTATTACTTAAAGATCATCTGCATTTTTCTACAATAAACTTACAGTCAACTTTGAATTCTGGATAATGAACTGCAGATAGTATTTTTAGTTACAATTCAACTAATTTCCTTAGTTCTGTTTATTTAACAGCTAAAATTCTTCATTGCAATATTTTATTAAAAAAAACAACATAGGACAGGCAAACCAAAGACAAATTGGCTGTCTCACTGGGCCTTCCCTATACAGTCTTGAAGATTTGTCTGTCTTATGTGGTGGCTCACAAACTTACCCAGCTTGAAAGTGCTGCCTTGTCAGTCTCCCTTCTGTCTTTACAATTCTGTCTCAATCCTGGCCGCTTCTTAGGCAACATCCACACTATTATGTTTTCATTTAAAAATAACAGTTTTAAATGAAAACAATCTCTGTCCACGCTAGCATTTTCACATAATTTCTGAAAGCATTTTCCTCCATACTAAAACAACTGAAAATACTTATCACATATTCATCCACCTACATTGGACATGCGCACAGCATAGATGTCTTAAACATCCAACACATACACTGTGCGATTTTGACACAATTTTAAGCCTGATGTTCAGTCTCCTGACTGATTTTCCGAGTTGGCCTAAATTTCAGCTTCATCAGCCATCATTTCATGTTTAGTATGAGAGTGGTTGTGAAGCCTGATTGTCTCTCATGATTGGGCAGTCACTCAATTAGAAGAATTTCCATCATGTCAGAAATTTCATTTGGCTTAATCTTAATGTTTTTACTTGATTTTACTTTAGCCTGATGATTTACAGCTGGTGCGTGATGCTCTTCGTAGTCTGAGAAACAGTTTTAGTGGGCATGATCCACAACATCACACCATTGATACTCTGGAACAGAGTATCTCCAGTCTTATGGAGCGACTACATTTGGTGGAAACACAAAAGAAGCATGACAAGAGGGTAATTTGTTTTATTTTTTTTCTGTCAAACAGAATGATAGGTAAAATCCACATTCAGCGCTGGTTCTTGGCAATTTAAATACCCTCAGTATTTCAGAGTAAATATTCTGGCCAATGTTGGACTTTACTAGTAGAAATCAATAATGAACATTGTTGAATAAATTGGGCTGCATCACTAGCCTATGGGACATTTAATAAAACAAACTCCAAGATGAAATAAAGGTAACAGTACAAATGTGCTGTTCAGTAAAAAGTTCTACTATTTATGATAGGTACTTTTTATGCTAGTTTAAACTTTGTAACAAATTAGTGTTATTTATGTCACAAAGATGTCAAAAGATATTACACAAAATGTCATAGTTGCTTCCTTTATAATGTAAGATTATACATCTGCCCTAGATGTAGGCTCTGACAGTTGAAGAATTAGATGACATCTAGGTGAAGCTGGATATGGGCACTCACATGTATTCTTCTGGCTATTGTTCAGGTGATATTTAATTGGTTAGATGAATTCAGAAAGAAGTTTATCCATCATTGAGATATAAAGAGCTAGTATGCCTTTTGTGTTACTGATAAACTGTGTCACTGATCCAGGCTGATGTTCTGTTTGTGGCATGGACCTTAGTGGAATATCAAGAAATATGCCACTCACTTCATTCCATTATAGTCTCTTTCTGTGACATTTTAGAAAGACCTTTTTTTGAGGACAATAGTAAATATCATGAGGTTTACTTCTGAAGGTTGTCTGTTTCTTACCTGATTATTAGTAACTGTTTTTAATATACCTGCAGCCTCGAGGAAAGTCTCCCAGACGTAGAGCTTTGCCCACAGAAAGGGATTCTTGGCCCCCAAGTACAAGTAAGTTCATTGTTCTTATTTGCTACATGCAGAACATAGCATAACTTATATTTATTGCTATTTCTAGCAAACAAAATTGAGCATATGCAAGCCATACATACATTATAACGTCATGGTAACCAAGGTTTCACATATATGGTACATTCTCAAAGATTATTCTAAAATCAGGGTTAGATCCACTTTAGAATTGATTATTATCCATCCATCCATTTTCCAACCCGCTGAATCCGAACACAGGGTCACAGGGGTTTGCCGGAGCCAATCCCAGCCAACACAGGGCACAAGGCAGGAACCAATCCCGGGCAGGGTGCCAACCCACCGCAGGACACACACAAACACACCCACACACCAAGCACACACTAGGGCCAATTTAGAATCGCCAATCCACCTAACCTGGATGTCTTTGGACTGTGGGAGGAAACCGGAGCGCCCAGAGGAAACCCACGCAGACACGGGGAGAACATGCAAACTCCACGCAGGGAAGACCCGGGAAGCGAACCTGGGTCTCCTAACTGCGAGGCAGCAGCGCTACCCACTGCGCCACCGTGCTGCCCATTGATTATTATACATCCATTTATTTACATACCCTTTAAGTCCAACTGTAAGGTCACAGGCATTTAAATTCTGATGTAAGAATGTACTTGATAAATTGTAATAAAAGTCATATCAATATGGTTCAGATCAATAACTACATAAAATTAAGGACTAGAAATGATGAATGTTCTGTATTTCATTGCTTAAGGTAAATCATACCGTAATGTTTTTTATATGATAACACCTATACTGTGATTGTGTTCTCATTCTCGACATCTGCCAACATTCAGATGATTTTGCTGTGATTGTCTTCTTAAAACAAATATGTGTTGTATATTACAGAGCTGCCTCACTCACATAGTAACCCCACACTAAGTACTGCTGCTTCCACCAAAGTGCTTTACTTCACAGACCGGTCTCTGACTCCCTTCATGGTCACCATTCCAAAAAGGTAAGAAATTGATTTGGGCTTAGTTTCGAAAAATTAATTTAATTTGTGAGAACCTGAGGGTAATCTGTGTGTGTTAGTCTTACAGAATACCTAAACCAGTTTTTATTCTAACACTACGGCCATTTCTTGCTACTAATTCAATTGTATCATTATTGATTGCGTTTACATGCCTACACAAATCCAGGATAAGTAACCCAGTTAAGGCAAAAACCGGAAGTCAGGTTTATAAAACTTGTGTAAGCACAAAAAGAGGCTCAAAATGTGCGTACGCAGTTTTCCATGCAGTAGATCAGATTTATAAAAGAAAACTTGATGGGAAATCTTGCATATATTTATAACAACTCTGTCCCATTTCTATGCAAAATTTTAGAGAAAATGGGAAATGATAACACCCTTGAGCAAGTAAGGTAATGCAGCCAAATCAACTAAATGATGACTCAAGCGTATAATGATTCATATCACCAAGCCGTTAATATAATGTGCACTGACGTGGCAAACATATTAAACCTTGAAAGTGATGAATGTGATTTGGCTGCCTATTGTCACTTCTAAGGATTAGAAACCAAAAGCACAATAACAAGCACAGGCGTGCTTAACTCCCTGCATACAGACAATTCTAAATCTGATGCCCTATAGCCTATTTATTGCCTAATGGTTTGACACAGCACGGCTTGTTTGGCAGTGCCTGAAGACTAAGGTAATGGTCATATTTGATTGGAACAAGCTTTTAGGGGCTGGTTACATTTTTTGCCAATGGTGATGATTGGCTTATGACCCGATTTAGATTTTTAAGTGCCATTCCCTCGAAATGACAGTATGTGCTGATTTGGTCCCAGCATTGGTAAGACAGATTGCCT